>NW_024433438.1:0-5027 GCF_017639785.1 Mesocricetus auratus | reverse complement strand
CCCTAAATGAGAGACCTACAATAAAATTGTTAATTAATGGAAAAGAATTTGAAGGGATAATGGATTCGGGAGCAGACAAAAGCATTATTTCACTCCATTGGTGGCCGAAGTCTTGGCCCACTGTTGTTTCATCTCATTCTCTACAAGGTCTTGGATACCAGTCCTCTCCTGCCATCAGTGCCTCAGCCTTAACCTGGCGGGATGCTGAAGGCAAACAGGGATGTTTTACCCCCTATGTGTTGCCACTCCCTGTAAATTTATGGGGACGAGATGTGTTACAAGCCATGGGCATGACCCTAACTAATGAATACTCCCCCAGGCATCAGCCATTATGGCAAAGATGGGGTATACAAATGGTAGAGGCTTGGGTAGGCAAGAACAAGGCAGAATAAAACCCATTACACAACATGGAAATCGGGGTAGAAAAGGACTGGGTTTTATTTAGGGGCCGTTGAGGCTTCACGACCCATACCATGGAAAACAGAGGAGCCGTTATGGGTCTCTCAATGGCCTCTATCCTCTGAAAAATTAGAGGCTGTCACAAGATTAGTGCAAGAACAGGAACGGCTGGGGCATCTAGAGCCTTCTACCTCCCCATGGAATACACCAATTTTTGTTATTAAGAAGAAATCTGGGAAGTGGAGATTACTCCACGACCTGCGGGCCATTAACAATCAGATGCATCTTTTTGGCCCTGTTCAAAGAGGCCTTCCTTTGCTTTCTGCACTTCCTCAAGATTGGAAGCTTATTATTATAGATATTAAGGATTGTTTCTTCTCTATTCCACTTTACCCACGGGATAGACCAAGGTTTGCCTTCACTATCCCTTCTCTTAATCATATGGAACCAGACAAGAGATTTCAGTGGAAGGTACTGCCGCAAGGCATGGCCAATAGCCCAACAATATGTCAGCTATATGTGCAGGAGGCTTTGGAGCCAATTAGGAAGCAATTTACATCTTTAATCGTTATCCATTATATGGACGATATTCTTATTTGTCACAAAGAGTTAGATGTTTTACAAAAGGCTTTTCCCATGCTGGTGGCTGAATTAAAACAGTGGGGATTAGAGATTGCCTCAGAAAAGGTTCAAATTGCAGATACAGGGCTCTTTTTGGGCTCAAAGATTACTCCCAAAAATATAGTTCCTCAGAAAATAGAAATTCGCAAAGACCACTTACAAACATTAAATGATTTTCAGAAACTTCTGGGAGATATAAATTGGTTGAGGCCCTTTTTAAAAATTCCATCTGCTGATCTAAAACCCCTCTTCGATCTCCTGGAGGGTGAGCCTCATATCTCCTCACCCAGAAAATTTACCCCTGCCGCCCACCGAGCCTTACAGATGGTGGAAGAGGCCTTACAGGAAGCACAATTACAACGAATTGAGGAGTCACTACCTTTTAATCTGTGTGTTTTTAAGACAGCTCAATTGCCAACTGCAGTCCTGTGGCAACATGGACCATTACTTTGGATTCATCCAAATGCTTCCCCTGCTAAGATTATTGACTGGTACCCTGATGCTGTTGCACAGCTCGCGCTTCGCGGAATAAAAGCAGCTGTTACACATTTTGGCAGGGATCCTGATTCCTTGATTGTGCCTTATACTGCTGCACAAGTTCAGACCTTGGCAGCCACATCTAGTGATTGGGCAGTTTTAGTTACTTCCTTTTCAGGACAAATTGATAATCATTTTCCAAAGCATCCAATTTTACAGTTTGCCCTAAACCAGGCTATAGTGTTTCCACAAGTGACAGCTAAAGACCCACTCCCAGATGGGACTGTGGTGTACACTGATGGATCAAAAACTGGTATGGGAGCTTATGTGGTCAAGGATAGGGTTATATCTAAACAATATAATGAAACTTCACCTCAAGTTGTAGAATGTCTGATAGTACTGGAGGTTCTTGAGGCTTTTCCAGGACCCCTCAATATTGTATCAGATTCCTCTTATGTGGTTAATGCAGTTAATCTCCTTGAGATAGCTGGAATAATAAGATCCTCCAGCAGAGTTGCTAACATCTTTCAGAAGATACAAGCTGCCTTGTTAAATAGGAGATTTCCTGTTTTCATTACCCATGTCCGAGCACATTCTGGACTCCCAGGTCCCATGTCCTTAGGGAATGACTTAGCGGACAAGGCTACAAAGCTGGTGGCCGCTGCCTTGTCTACCCATGCACAAGCAGCAAAAGAATTCCATAAGCGCTTTCATGTGACGGCTGAGACCTTGCGCCGTCGTTTTGCTCTATCCAGGAAAGAGGCTAGGGAAATTGTTACTCAATGCCAGAATTGCTGCGAATTCTTACCTACTCCCCACATGGGAATAAACCCACGTGGCATTAGACCATTGCAGATGTGGCAGATGGATGTTACTCATATTCCCTCTTTTGGAAGGCTTCAATATGTTCATGTTTCTGTTGACACCTGTTCTGGCGTAATGTTTGCCACACCCCTAACAGGGGAAAAGGCCTCATATGTGATTCAACATTGCCTTGAGGCCTGGAGTGCTTAGGGAAAACCCAGAATTTTAAAAACAGACAATGGACCAGCATATACCTCTCAAAAATTCCGACAGTTTTGTCGGCAAATGGATGTTACCCATCTAACTGGCCTACCTTATAACCCTCAAGGACAGGGCATTGTGGAACGTGCCCATCGTACACTCAAATCATATCTGATTAAACAAAGGGGAGTATTGAGGATGTTCTACCCTCGGTACCAAGAGTTGCTGTATCCATGGCACTTTTTACCCTTAATTTCTTGAACTGTGATGCCCAAGGCCACACTGCGGCTGATCGCCACAGTTTAGAGCCTGATAGGCCAAAAGAAATGGTAAAATGGAAAGATGTCTTGACTGATCTCTGGAAAGGCCCGGATCCTATTCTTATAAGATCCAGGGGAGCTGTGTGTGTTTTTCCACAGGAGGAAGAAAACCCCCTGTGGATCCCTGAAAGACTCACTCGAAGAGCTCCTTCACAACTCCAGAATAAGAAGGATGGAGGCCAAGTGGGTGATGAAGACTCTCCTACTCGGGATGATGGTTCCTAGTATGATGGGAGAGTTACGGTGGGCCATCATGTCTACCTTCCCCCTACCGATGCCAGTGATGCAGAATGCCCAGGTGTTCCCTAGATTTTTCACAAATAATAGAGAGTTGGGGCTTGCCTTTTTGCCTTTAGATCCTCAGATACAGAGTTTTCAGGATGAGAGAACCTTGTCATTAGTAGGAAGCTTGTGCTTTACTGTGATTTCTTCATTAAAGGATAATTTTATTCATATGGATCCAGAAAGATCTAATGCTAATCCTTTTGAATTAATGGAAGCTGTACTGATCTTTCTCCTATGATAGTGAGAAGGGACAGATTACTTTTGATTGGAAAGGGGCATTAGGCAACAGTCTGAGTGAGGGACAGAGCTCTGGATCATCTGATTGGTCCTCCTCCAATGTTAAGTATACCCCTTTTAAGAGAACTAATTATTCAGCTGCCCTTTATTTGGGTTGTGAGTAATGATACCTTAGGTAAGAATCAGAAAGAAATAAATTGTTCTGCTTAGAATTGTTTTTATGCATTATGCTGGGATGCTATTAAGCACCCTTTTGCTTTGGTAATGCGCATGCCTCGATTTATTCCAGCTCCTGTTGAGGCGCCAAGTAATTTGAGTTTGTTTAGGGAAAAGCGAGATTTTTGGGATCTCTGCTATTATTGTGGGCCTGATAGCCACCGCCGCGGTTACTGCTTCGGTTACCGCCTCGGCCCTTGCACTTTCTGCCACTGTGCAGACAACTCAAACCATTAATGAACTATAGGCCACTGTGACCATGGTCCTAGATAAACAGGCCACTGCCAATTCTCAGATACAAGGAGGCCTGATGTTGGTAAACCAACAGATTAATTTGGTTCAGGAACAATTGGATATATTGTGGCAGATGGCCAAATTGGGATGTGAACAAAGTTGCCTGGCCTTTGTGTCACTTAGTACAATATGAGAATTTTACAAGAGCAGCTAACCTGTCAAAAGCTCTGTCTCAACATTTATTACAGAATTGGACTTTTGAGTTTGAGCAGACACTCCGTGAGTTGAGAATGGCGATCCTGCAAGTGAATTCGACGCATCTGGATCTTTCTCTGATGGAAGACCTCTCCCCCTGGATTTCATCTGCATTTTCTTATTTTAAGGAATGGGTGGGGGTAGGATCATTTAGCCTAGTTCTCTGCTGTGGAATAGTGTTGATGCTTTGGATGGTGTGTACGCTCAGAGCCCAAACAAAAGGAGAAAGTGGTGGTGGCACAAGCACTTGCTGCCTTAGAACACGGAGCATCCCCTGACATTTGGTTAACCATGTTAAAGCAATAGGTCGCTGGCCTCCCAGCTCTTGCACCCCACGAGGCTAGTCTCATTGCACGGGATAGAGTGGGTAGGCTTCAGCAGCCCAAGGAGTTGCAAGGCTAAGCACTGCACAGGAGAGGTCTGCGGTATAACGACTTTCTCCTGGGAGATAAGTCATCTTGCATGAAGGTTCTATGTCATGATCTCCTTCCCCAGAAAAAAGACATCGGACTGGTCAGGACTTCCTCTGGGGATAAGACCCTGGAGAGGAGCTTTGTACATGTTCCGAATTTGCACATGGGGATTTGACCTCTATCTCCACTCCAAAGTTGTGGGTGTCCTATTGCTTCAAAAATAAATGAATAGGGGAGATGTGAGGAGCCGCCCTCGCTATCGCTATTGCCGTTAGAAGATGGCGCTGACATCCACTGTCAGTTGGAGTTAACTGTCGCTGTCAGTTGGAGTTAACTGTCGCTGTCAGTTGGAGTTAACCGTTTAAACTGTGCCTCTCCCGTGACGTCATCTGGGGTGATGTGCAAACCACCAATCCCGGCTCTACACATCTCACTCGGAGCTCCTAGGCTTATATAAGGGGCTGGGTTTCTTAGCTTGGGGTCTCCCTCTAAGAAGCTGATCATCTATCTCTCAAGATGCATTAAAGCTTTACTGCAGAAGGATCCGAGTGTTCTGCGTCGTTCT
>NW_024433437.1:0-33087 GCF_017639785.1 Mesocricetus auratus | reverse complement strand
TGTGAAACTAAGTGCTTAACATTCTTCAAAACTAATGATACAACATTGTGTGTGAAACTACATGCTTAACTTCATGAAATCTAACTATATAACACTATATGAGAATCCACGTACTTAACTTCATGAAAACTAACGATACAACACTGTGTATGAAACTATGTGCTTAACGTCATGAAATCTCACTATATAACACTATATGAGAATCTACGTACTTAACATCATGAAAACTAACGACACAACACTGTATGTGAAACTAAGTGCTTAACTTCTTCAAAACTAATGATACAACATTGTGTGTGAAACTACATGCTTAACTTCATGAAATCTAACTATATAACACTATATGAGAATCTACGTACTTAACTTCATGAAAACTAACGACACAACACTGTATGTGAAACTAAGTGCTTAACTTCTTCAAAACTAATGATACAACATTGTGTGTGAAACTACATGCTTAACTTCATGAAATCTAACTATATAACACTATATGAGAATCCACGTACTTAACTTCATGAAAACTAATGATACAACACTGGGTGTGACACTATGTGCTTACCTTCATGAAACCTAACTATATAACACTATATGAGAAACTACGTACTCAACTTCATGGAAACTAACGATACAACACAGTATGTGAAACTAAGTGCTTAAATTCTTCAAAACTAATGATACAACATTGTGTGTGAAACTACATGCTTAACTTCATGAAATCTAACTATATAACACTATATGAGAATCCACGTACTTAACTTCATGAAAACTAACGATACAACACTGTGTATGAAACTATGTGCTTAACGTCATGAAATCTCACTATATAACACTATATGAGAATCTACGTACTTAACATCATGAAAACTAACGACACAACACTGTATGTGAAACTAAGTGCTTAACATTCTTCAAAACTAATGATACAACATTGTGTGTGAAACTACATGCTTAACTTCATGAAATCTAACTATATAACACTATATGAGAATCCACGTACTTAACTTCATGAAAACTAACGATACAACACTGTGTATGAAACTATGTGCTTAACGTCATGAAATCTCACTATATAACACTATATGAGAATCTCCGTACTTAACATCATGAAAACTAACGACACAACACTGTATGTGAAACTAAGTGCTTAACTTCTTCAACACTAATGATACAACATTGTGTGTGAAACTACATGCTTAACTTCATGAAATCTAACTATATAACACTATATGAGAATCCACGTACTTAACTTCATGAAAACTAATGATACAACACTGGGTGTGACACTATGTGCTTACCTTCATGAAACCTAACTATATAACACTATATGAGAAACTACGTACTCAACTTCATGGAAACTAACGATACAACACAGTATGTGAAACTAAGTGCTTAAATTCTTCAAAACTAATGATACAACATTGTGTGTGAAACTACATGCTTAACTTCATGAAATCTAACTATATAACACTATATGAGAATCCACGTACTTAACTTCATGAAAACTAACGATACAACACTGTGTATGAAACTATGTGCTTAACGTCATGAAATCTCACTATATAACACTATATGAGAATCTACGTACTTAACATCATGAAAACTAACGACACAACACTGTATGTGAAACTAAGTGCTTAACTTCTTCAAAACTAATGATACAACATTGTGTGTGAAACTACATGCTTAACTTCATGAAATCTAACTATATAACACTATATGAGAATCCACGTACTTAACTTCATGAAAACTAACGATACAACACTGTGTATGAAACTATGTGCTTAACGTCATGAAATCTCACTATATAACACTATATGAGAATCTACGTACTTAACATCATGAAAACTAACGACACAACACTGTATGTGAAACTAAGTGCTTAACTTCTTCAAAACTAATGATACAACATTGTGTGTGAAACTACATGCTTAACTTCATGAAAACTAACTATATAACACTATATGAGAATCTCCGTACTCAACTTCATGGAAACTAACGATACAACACAGTATGTGTACCTAAGTGCTTTACATCTTCAAAACTAATAATACAACATTGTGTGTGAAACTACATGCTTAACTTCATGAAATCTAACTATATAACACTATATGAGAATCCACGTACTTAACTTCATGAAAACTAATGATACAACACTGGGTGTGACACTATGTGCTTACCTTCATGAAACCTAACTATATAACACTATATGAGAAACTACGTACTCAACTTCATGGAAACTAACGATACAACACAGTATGTGAAACTAAGTGCTTAAATTCTTCAAAACTAATGATACAACATTGTGTGTGAAACTACATGCTTAACTTCATGAAATCTAACTATATAACACTATATGAGAATCCACGTACTTAACTTCATGAAAACTAACGATACAACACTGTGTATGAAACTATGTGCTTAACGTCATGAAATCTCACTATATAACACTATATGAGAATCTACGTACTTAACATCATGAAAACTAACGACACAACACTGTATGTGAAACTAAGTGCTTAACTTCTTCAAAACTAATGATACAACATTGTGTGTGAAACTACATGCTTAACTTCATGAAATCTAACTATATAACACTATATGAGAAACTACGTACTCAACTTCATGGAAACTAACGACACAACACTGTATGTGAAACTAAGTGCTTAACTTCTTCAAAACTAATGATACAACATTGTGTGTGAAACTACATGCTTAACTTCATGAAATCTAACTATATAACACTATATGAGAATCCACGTACTTAACTTCATGAAAACTAATGATACAACACTGGGTGTGACACTATGTGCTTACCTTCATGAAACCTAACTATATAACACTATATGAGAAACTACGTACTCAACTTCATGGAAACTAACGATACAACACAGTATGTGAAACTAAGTGCTTAAATTCTTCAAAACTAATGATACAACATTGTGTGTGAAACTACATGCTTAACTTCATGAAATCTAACTATATAACACTATATGAGAATCCACGTACTTAACTTCATGAAAACTAACGATACAACACTGTGTATGAAACTATGTGCTTAACGTCATGAAATCTCACTATATAACACTATATGAGAATCTACGTACTTAACATCATGAAAACTAACGACACAACACTGTATGTGAAACTAAGTGCTTAACTTCTTCAAAACTAATGATACAACATTGTGTGTGAAACTACATGCTTAACTTCATGAAATCTAACTATATAACACTATATGAGAATCCACGTACTTAACTTCATGAAAACTAACGATACAACACTGTGTATGAAACTATGTGCTTAACGTCATGAAATCTCACTATATAACACTATATGAGAATCTCCGTACTTAACATCATGAAAACTAACGACACAACACTGTATGTGAAACTAAGTGCTTAACTTCTTCAAAACTAATGATACAACATTGTGTGTGAAACTACATGCTTAACTTCATGAAATCTAACTATATAACACTATATGAGAATCCACGTACTTAACTTCATGAAAACTAATGATACAACACTGGGTGTGACACTATGTGCTTACCTTCATGAAACCTAACTATATAACACTATATGAGAAACTACGTACTCAACTTCATGGAAACTAACGATACAACACAGTATGTGAAACTAAGTGCTTAAATTCTTCAAAACTAATGATACAACATTGTGTGTGAAACTACATGCTTAACTTCATGAAATCTAACTATATAACACTATATGAGAATCCACGTACTTAACTTCATGAAAACTAACGATACAACACTGTGTATGAAACTATGTGCTTAACGTCATGAAATCTCACTATATAACACTATATGAGAATCTACGTACTTAACATCATGAAAACTAACGACACAACACTGTATGTGAAACTAAGTGCTTAACTTCTTCAACACTAATGATACAACATTGTGTGTGAAACTACATGCTTAACTTCATGAAATCTAACTATATAACACTATATGAGAATCCACGTACTTAACTTCATGAAAACTAACGATACAACACTGTGTATGAAACTATGTGCTTAACGTCATGAAATCTCACTATATAACACTATATGAGAATCTCCGTACTTAACATCATGAAAACTAACGACACAACACTGTATGTGAAACTAAGTGCTTAACTTCTTCAACACTAATGATACAACATTGTGTGTGAAACTACATGCTTAACTTCATGAAATCTAACTATATAACACTATATGAGAATCCACGTACTTAACTTCATGAAAACTAATGATACAACACTGGGTGTTACACTATGTGCTTACCTTCATGAAACCTAACTATATAACACTATATGAGAAACTACGTACTCAACTTCATGGAAACTAACGATACAACACAGTATGTGAAACTAAGTGCTTAAATTCTTCAAAACTAATGATACAACATTGTGTGTGAAACTACATGCTTAACTTCATGAAATCTAACTATATAACACTATATGAGAATCCACGTACTTAACTTCATGAAAACTAACGATACAACACTGTGTATGAAACTATGTGCTTAACGTCATGAAATCTCACTATATAACACTATATGAGAATCTACGTACTTAACTTCATGAAAACTAACGACACAACACAGTATGTGAAACTAAGTGCTTAACTTCTTCAAAACTAATGATACAACATTGTGTGTGAAACTACATGCTTAACTTCATGAAATCTAACTATATAACACTATATGAGAATCCACGTACTTAACTTCATGAAAACTAACGATACAACACTGTGTATGAAACTATGTGCTTAACGTCATGAAATCTCACTATATAACACTATATGAGAATCTACGTACTTAACATCATGAAAACTAACGACACAACACAGTATGTGAAACTAAGTGCTTAACATCTTCAAAACTAATGATACAACATTGTGTGTGAAACTACATGCTTAACTTCATGAAATACTAACTATATAACACTATATGAGAATACTCACGTACTCTAACTTCATGGAAACTAACGATACAACACAGTATGTGAAACTAAGTGCTTAACTTCTTCAAAACTAATGATACAACATTGTGTGTGAAACTACATGCTTAACTTCATGAAATCTAACTATATAACACTATATGAGAATCCACGTACTTAACTTCATGAAAACTAACGATACAACACTGTGTATGAAACTATGTGCTTAACGTCATGAAATCTCACTATATAACACTATATGAGAATCTACGTACTTAACATCATGAAAACTAACGACACAACACAGTATGTGAAACTAAGTGCTTAACATTCTTCAAAACTAATGATACAACATTGTGTGTGAAACTACATGCTTAACTTCATGAAATCTAACTATATAACACTATATGAGAATCCACGTACTTAACTTCATGAAAACTAACGATACAACACTGTGTATGAAACTATGTGCTTAACGTCATGAAATCTCACTATATAACACTATATGAGAATCTACGTACTTAACATCATGAAAACTAACGACACAACACAGTATGTGAAACTAAGTGCTTAACTTCTTCAAAACTAATGATACAACATTGTGTGTGAAACTACATGCTTAACTTCATGAAAACTAACTATATAACACTATATGAGAATCTCCGTACTCAACTTCATGGAAACGAACGATACAACACAGTATGTGTACCTAAGTGCTTTACATCTTCAAAAGTAATAATACATCATTGTGTGTGAAACTACATGCTTAACTTCATGAAATCTAACTATATAACACTATATGAGAATCCACGTACTTAACTTCATGAAAACTAATGATACAACACTGTGTGTGACACTATGTGCTTACCTTCATGAAACCTAACTATATAACACTATATGAGAAACTACGTACTCAACTTCATGGAAACTAACGATACAACACAGTATGTGAAACTAAGTGCTTAAATTCTTCAAAACTAATGATACAACATTGTGTGTGAAACTACATGCTTAACTTCATGAAATCTAACTATATAACACTATATGAGAATCCACGTACTTAACTTCATGAAAACTAACGATACAACACTGTGTATGAAACTATGTGCTTAACGTCATGAAATCTCACTATATAACACTATATGAGAATCTCCGTACTTAACATCATGAAAACTAACGACACAACACTGTATGTGAAACTAAGTGCTTAACTTCTTCAACACTAATGATACAACATTGTGTGTGAAACTACATGCTTAACTTCATGAAATCTAACTATATAACACTATATGAGAATCCACGTACTTAACTTCATGAAAACTAACGATACAACACTGTGTATGAAACTATGTGCTTAACGTCATGAAATCTCACTATATAACACTATATGAGAAACTACGTACTCAACTTCATGGAAACTAACGACACAACACAGTATGTGAAACTAAGTGCTTAACTTCTTCAAAACTAATGATACAACATTGTGTGTGAAACTACATGCTTAACTTCATGAAATCTAACTATATAACACTATATGAGAATCCACGTACTTAACTTCATGAAAACTAACGATACAACACTGTGTGTGAAACTATGTGCTTAACGTCATGAAATCTCACTATATAACACTATATGAGAAACTACGTACTCAACTTCATGGAAACTAACGATACAACACAGTATGTGAAACTAAGTGCTTAACATTCTTCAAAACTAATGATACAACATTGTGTGTGAAACTACATGCTTAACTTCATGAAATCTAACTATATAACACTATATGAGAATCCACGTACTTAACTTCATGAAAACTAATGATACAACACTGTGTATGAAACTATGTGCTTAACGTCATGAAATCTCACTATATAACACTATATGAGAAACTACGTACTCAACTTCATGGAAACTAACGACACAACACAGTATGTGAAACTAAGTGCTTAACTTCTTCAAAACTAATAATACAACATTGTGTGTGAAACTACATGCTTAACTTCATGAAATCTAACTATATAACACTATATGAGAATCCACGTACTTAACTTCATGAAAACTAACGATACAACACTGTGTATGAAACTATGTGCTTAACGTCATGAAATCTCACTATATAACACTATATGAGAAACTACGTACTCAACTTCATGGAAACTAACGACACAACACAGTATGTGAAACTAAGTGCTTAACATTCTTCAAAACTAATGATACAACATTGTGTGTGAAACTACATGCTTAACTTCATGAAATCTAACTATATAACACTATATGAGAATCCACGTACTTAACTTCATGAAAACTAACGATACAACACTGTGTATGAAACTATGTGCTTAACGTCATGAAATCTCACTATATAACACTATATGAGAAACTACGTACTCTAACTTCATGGAAACTAACGACACAACACTGTATGTGAAACTAAGTGCTTAACTTCTTCAAAACTAATGATACAACATTGTGTGTGAAACTACATGCTTAACTTCATGAAATCTAACTATATAACACTATATGAGAATCCACGTACTTAACTTCATGAAAACTAATGATACAACACTGTGTATGAAACTATGTGCTTAACGTCATGAAATCTCACTATATAACACTATATGAGAAACTACGTACTCAACTTCATGGAAACTAACGATACAACACAGTATGTGAAACTAAGTGCTTAACTTCTTCAAAACTAATGATACAACATTGTGTGTGAAACTACATGCTTAACTTCATGAAATCTAACTATATAACACTATATGAGAATCCACGTACTTAACTTCATGAAAACTAATGATACAACACTGTGTGTGACACTATGTGCTTAACGTCATGAAATCTCACTATATAACACTATATGAGAAACTACGTACTCAACTTCATGGAAACTAACGATACAACACAGTATGTGAAACTAAGTGCTTAAATTCTTCAAAACTAATGATACAACATTGTGTGTGAAACTACATGCTTAACTTCATGAAATCTAACTATATAACACTATATGAGAATCCACGTACTTAACTTCATGAAAACTAACGATACAACACTGTGTATGAAACTATGTGCTTAACGTCATGAAATCTCACTATATAACACTATATGAGAAACTACGTACTCTAACTTCATGGAAACTAACGATACAACACAGTATGTGAAACTAAGTGCTTAACTTCTTCAAAACTAATGATACAACATTGTGTGTGAAACTACATGCTTAACTTCATGAAATCTAACTATATAACACTATATGAGAATCCACGTACTTAACTTCATGAAAACTAACGATACAACACTGTGTATGAAACTATGTGCTTAACGTCATGAAATCTCACTATATAACACTATATGAGAAACTACGTACTCTAACTTCATGGAAACTAACGACACAACACTGTATGTGAAACTAAGTGCTTAACTTCTTCAAAACTAATAATACAACATTGTGTGTGAAACTACATGCTTAACTTCATGAAATCTAACTATATAACACTATATGAGAATCCACGTACTTAACTTCATGAAAACTAACGATACAACACTGTGTGTGAAACTATGTGCTTAACGTCATGAAATCTAACTATATAACACTATATGAGAAACTACGTACTTAACTTCATGAAAACTAACGATACAACACTGTATGTGAAACTAAGTGCTTAACTTCTTCAAAACTAATGATACAACATTGTGTGTGAAACTACATGCTTAACTTCATGAAATCTAACTATATAACACTATATGAGAATCTACGTACTTAACTTCATGAAAACTAATGATACAACACTGTGTGTGAAACTACATGCTTAACTTCATGAAATCTAACTATATAACACTATATGAGAATCCACGTACTTAACTTCATGAAAACTAACGATACAACACTGTGTGTGAAACTATGTGCTTAACGTCATGAAATCTAACTATATAACACTATATGAGAAACTACGTACTCAACTTCATGGAAACTAACGACACAACACAGTATGTGAAACTAAGTGCTTAACTTCTTCAAAACTAATGATACAACATTGTGTGTGAAACTACATGCTTAACTTCATGAAATCTAACTATATAACACTATATGAGAATCCACGTACTTAACTTCATGAAAACTAATGATACAACACTGTGTATGAAACTATGTGCTTAACGTCATGAAATCTCACTATATAACACTATATGAGAAACTACGTACTCAACTTCATGGAAACTAACGATACAACACAGTATGTGAAACTAAGTGCTTAAATTCTTCAAAACTAATGATACAACATTGTGTGTGAAACTACATGCTTAACTTCATGAAATCTAACTATATAACACTCTTTGAGAATCCACGTACTTAACTTCATGAAAACTAACGATACAACACTGTGTATGAAACTATGTGCTTAACGTCATGAAATCTCACTATATAACACTATATGAGAAACTACGTACTCTACTTCATGGAAACTAACGACACAACACAGTATGTGAAACTAAGTGCTTAACATCTTCAATACTAATAATACAACATTGTGTGTGAAACTACATGCTTAACTTCATGAAATCTAACTATATAACACTATATGAGAATCCACGTACTTAACTTCATGAAAACTAACGATACAACACTGTGTATGAAACTATGTGCTTAACGTCATGAAATCTCACTATATAACACTATATGAGAAACTACGTACTCTACTTCATGGAAACTAACGACACAACACTGTATGTGAAACTAAGTGCTTAACTTCTTCAATACTAATAATACAACATTGTGTGTGAAACTACATGCTTAACTTCATGAAATCTAACTATATAACACTATATGAGAATCCACGTACTTAACTTCATGAAAACTAATGATACAACACTGTGTATGAAACTATGTGCTTAACGTCATGAAATCTCACTATATAACACTATATGAGAAACTACGTACTCAACTTCATGGAAACTAACGACACAACACTGTATGTGAAACTAAGTGCTTAACTTCTTCAATACTAATAATACAACATTGTGTGTGAAACTACATGCTTAACTTCATGAAATCTAACTATATAACACTATATGAGAATCCACGTACTTAACTTCATGAAAACTAACGATACAACACTGTGTATGAAACTATGTGCTTAACGTCATGAAATCTCACTATATAACACTATATGAGAAACTACGTACTCAACTTCATGGAAACTAACGATACAACACAGTATGTGAAACTAAGTGCTTAACTTCTTCAATACTAATAATACAACATTGTGTGTGAAACTACATGCTTAACTTCATGAAATCTAACTATATAACACTATATGAGAATCCACGTACTTAACTTCATGAAAACTAACGATACAACACTGTGTATGAAACTATGTGCTTAACGTCATGAAATCTCACTATATAACACTATATGAGAAACTACGTACTCTACTTCATGGAAACTAACGACACAACACTGTATGTGAAACTAAGTGCTTAACTTCTTCAATACTAATAATACAACATTGTGTGTGAAACTACATGCTTAACTTCATGAAATCTAACTATATAACACTATATGAGAATCCACGTACTTAACTTCATGAAAACTAATGATACAACACTGTGTATGAAACTATGTGCTTAACGTCATGAAATCTCACTATATAACACTATATGAGAAACTACGTACTCTACTTCATGGAAACTAACGACACAACACAGTATGTGAAACTAAGTGCTTAACTTCTTCAATACTAATAATACAACATTGTGTGTGAAACTACATGCTTAACTTCATGAAATCTAACTATATAACACTATATGAGAATCCACGTACTTAACTTCATGAAAACTAATGATACAACACTGTGTATGAAACTATGTGCTTAACGTCATGAAATCTCACTATATAACACTATATGAGAAACTACGTACTCTACTTCATGGAAACTAACGACACAACACTGTATGTGAAACTAAGTGCTTAACTTCTTCAATACTAATAATACAACATTGTGTGTGAAACTACATGCTTAACTTCATGAAATCTAACTATATAACACTATATGAGAATCCACGTACTTAACTTCATGAAAACTAATGATACAACACTGTGTGTGAAACTATGTGCTTAACGTCATGAAATCTCACTATATAACACTATATGAGAAACTACGTACTCAACTTCATGGAAACTAACGATACAACACAGTATGTGAAACTAAGTGCTTAACTTCTTCAAAACTAATGATACAACATTGTGTGTGAAACTACATGCTTAACTTCATGAAATCTAACTATATAACACTATATGAGAATCCACGTACTTAACTTCATGAAAACTAATGATACAACACTGTGTATGAAACTATGTGCTTAACGTCATGAAATCTCACTATATAACACTATATGAGAAACTACGTACTCTACTTCATGGAAACTAACGATACAACACAGTATGTGAAACTAAGTGCTTAACTTCTTCAAAACTAATGATACAACATTGTGTGTGAAACTACATGCTTAACTTCATGAAATCTAACTATATAACACTATATGAGAATCCACGTACTTAACTTCATGAAAACTAACGATACAACACTGTGTATGAAACTATGTGCTTAACGTCATGAAATCTCACTATATAACACTATATGAGAAACTACGTACTCTACTTCATGGAAACTAACGACACAACACTGTATGTGAAACTAAGTGCTTAACTTCTTCAATACTAATAATACAACATTGTGTGTGAAACTACATGCTTAACTTCATGAAATCTAACTATATAACACTATATGAGAATCCACGTACTTAACTTCATGAAAACTAACGATACAACACTGTGTATGAAACTATGTGCTTAACGTCATGAAATCTCACTATATATCACTATATGAGAAACTACGTACTCTACTTCATGGAAACTAACGATACAACACAGTATGTGAAACTAAGTGCTTAACACCTTCAATACTAATAATACAACATTGTGTGTGAAACTACATGCTTAACTTCATGAAATCTAACTATATAACACTATATGAGAATCCACGTACTTAACTTCATGAAAACTAATGATACAACACTGTGTATGAAACTATGTGCTTAACGTCATGAAATCTCACTATATAACACTATATGAGAAACTACGTACTCTACTTCATGGAAACTAACGACACAACACTGTATGTGAAACTAAGTGCTTAACTTCTTCAATACTAATAATACAACATTGTGTGTGAAACTACATGCTTAACTTCATGAAATCTAACTATATAACACTATATGAGAATCCACGTACTTAACTTCATGAAAACTAATGATACAACACTGTGTGTGACACTATGTGCTTACCTTCATGAAACCTAACTATATAATACTATATGAGAAACTACGTACTCAACTTCATGGAAACTAACGACACAACACAGTATGTGAAACTAAGTGCTTAAATTCTTCAAAACTAATGATACAACATTGTGTGTGAAACTACATGCTTAACTTCATGAAATCTAACTATATAACACTATATGAGAATCCACGTACTTAACTTCATGAAAACTAACGATACAACACTGTGTATGAAACTATGTGCTTAACGTCATGAAATCTCACTATATAACACTATATGAGAAACTACGTACTCTACTTCATGGAAACTAACGACACAACACTGTATGTGAAACTAAGTGCTTAACTTCTTCAATACTAATAATACAACATTGTGTGTGAAACTACATGCTTAACTTCATGAAATCTAACTATATAACACTCTTTGAGAATCCACGTACTTAACTTCATGAAAACTAACGATACAACACTGTGTATGAAACTATGTGCTTAACGTCATGAAATCTCACTATATAACACTATATGAGAAACTACGTACTCTACTTCATGGAAACTAACGACACAACACAGTATGTGAAACTAAGTGCTTAACATCTTCAATACTAATAATACAACATTGTGTGTGAAACTACATGCTTAACTTCATGAAATCTAACTATATAACACTATATGAGAATCCACGTACTTAACTTCATGAAAACTAACGATACAACACTGTGTATGAAACTATGTGCTTAACGTCATGAAATCTCACTATATAACACTATATGAGAAACTACGTACTCTACTTCATGGAAACTAACGACACAACACTGTATGTGAAACTAAGTGCTTAACTTCTTCAATACTAATAATACAACATTGTGTGTGAAACTACATGCTTAACTTCATGAAATCTAACTATATAACACTATATGAGAATCCACGTACTTAACTTCATGAAAACTAATGATACAACACTGTGTATGAAACTATGTGCTTAACGTCATGAAATCTCACTATATAACACTATATGAGAAACTACGTACTCTACTTCATGGAAACTAACGACACAACACTGTATGTGAAACTAAGTGCTTAACGTCTTCAAAACTAATGATACAACATTGTGTGTGAAACTACATGCTTAACTTCATGAAATCTAACTATATAACACTATATGAGAATCCACGTACTTAACTTCATGAAAACTAATGATACAACACTGTGTATGAAACTATGTGCTTAACGTCATGAAATCTCACTATATAACACTATATGAGAAACTACGTACTCTACTTCATGGAAACTAACGACACAACACAGTATGTGAAACTAAGTGCTTAACTTCTTCAAAACTAATAATACAACATTGTGTGTGAAACTACATGCTTAACTTCATGAAATCTAACTATATAACACTATATGAGAATCCACGTACTTAACTTCATGAAAACTAACGATACAACACTGTGTATGAAACTATGTGCTTAACGTCATGAAATCTCACTATATAACACTATATGAGAAACTACGTACTCTACTTCATGGAAACTAACGACACAACACTGTATGTGAAACTAAGTGCTTAACTTCTTCAATACTAATAATACAACATTGTGTGTGAAACTACATGCTTAACTTCATGAAATCTAACTATATAACACTCTTTGAGAATCCACGTACTTAACTTCATGAAAACTAACGATACAACACTGTGTATGAAACTATGTGCTTAACGTCATGAAATCTCACTATATAACACTATATGAGAAACTACGTACTCTACTTCATGGAAACTAACGACACAACACAGTATGTGAAACTAAGTGCTTAACATTCTTCAATACTAATAATACAACATTGTGTGTGAAACTACATGCTTAACTTCATGAAATCTAACTATATAACACTATATGAGAATCCACGTACTTAACTTCATGAAAACTAACGATACAACACTGTGTATGAAACTATGTGCTTAACGTCATGAAATCTCACTATATAACACTATATGAGAAACTACGTACTCTACTTCATGGAAACTAACGACACAACACAGTATGTGAAACTAAGTGCTTAACTTCTTCAATACTAATAATACAACATTGTGTGTGAAACTACATGCTTAACTTCATGAAATCTAACTATATAACACTATATGAGAATCCACGTACTTAACTTCATGAAAACTAACGATACAACACTGTGTATGAAACTATGTGCTTAACGTCATGAAATCTCACTATATAACACTATATGAGAAACTACGTACTCTACTTCATGGAAACTAACGACACAACACTGTATGTGAAACTAAGTGCTTAACTTCTTCAATTTGGAAACTAACGACACAACACTGTATGTGAAACTAAGTGCTTAACTTCATGAAATCTAACTATATAACACTATATGAGAAACTACGTACTCTACTTCATGGAAACTAACGACACAACACTGTATGTGAAACTAAGTGCTTAACTTCTTCAATACTAATAATACAACATTGTGTGTGAAACTACATGCTTAACTTCATGAAATCTAACTATATAACACTATATGAGAATCCACGTACTTAACTTCATGAAAACTAATGATACAACACTGTGTGTGACACTATGTGCTTACCTTCATGAAACCTAACTATATAATACTATATGAGAAACTACGTACTCAACTTCATGGAAACTAACGATACAACACAGTATGTGAAACTAAGTGCTTAAATTCTTCAAAACTAATGATACAACATTGTGTGTGAAACTACATGCTTAACTTCATGAAATCTAACTATATAACACTATATGAGAATCCACGTACTTAACTTCATGAAAACTAACGATACAACACTGTGTATGAAACTATGTGCTTAACGTCATGAAATCTCACTATATAACACTATATGAGAAACTACGTACTCTACTTCATGGAAACTAACGACACAACACTGTATGTGAAACTAAGTGCTTAACTTCTTCAATACTAATAATACAACATTGTGTGTGAAACTACATGCTTAACTTCATGAAATCTAACTATATAACACTATATGAGAATCCACGTACTTAACTTCATGAAAACTAACGATACAACACTGTGTATGAAACTATGTGCTTAACGTCATGAAATCTCACTATATAACACTATATGAGAAACTACGTACTCTACTTCATGGAAACTAACGACACAACACAGTATGTGAAACTAAGTGCTTAACTTCTTCAATACTAATAATACAACATTGTGTGTGAAACTACATGCTTAACTTCATGAAATCTAACTATATAACACTATATGAGAATCCACGTACTTAACTTCATGAAAACTAACGATACAACACTGTGTATGAAACTATGTGCTTAACGTCATGAAATCTCACTATATAACACTATATGAGAAACTACGTACTCTACTTCATGGAAACTAACGACACAACACAGTATGTGAAACTAAGTGCTTAACTTCTTCAATACTAATAATACAACATTGTGTGTGAAACTACATGCTTAACTTCATGAAATCTAACTATATAACACTATATGAGAATCCACGTACTTAACTTCATGAAAACTAACGATACAACACTGTGTGTGAAACTATGTGCTTAACTGTCTATCGAAATACTACACTATATACAACACTGTGTGTGAAACTACATGCTTAACTTCATGGAAATCTAACTATATAACACTATATGAGAATCTACGTACTTAACTTCATGAAAACTAATGATACAACACTGTGTGTGAAACTATGTGCTTAACGTCATGAAATCTAACTATATAACACTATATGAGAAACTACGTACTCAACTTCATGGAAACTAACGACACAACACAGTATGTGAAACTAAGTGCTTAACTTCTTCAATACTAATAATACAACATTGTGTGTGAAACTACATGCTTAACTTCATGAAATCTAACTATATAACACTATATGAGAATCCACGTACTTAACTTCATGAAAACTAACGATACAACACTGTGTATGAAACTATGTGCTTAACGTCATGAAATCTCACTATATAACACTATATGAGAAACTACGTACTCTACTTCATGGAAACTAACGACACAACACAGTATGTGAAACTAAGTGCTTAACATCTCAATTCAACGTAACATAATAGAACTACTATAACATTGTGTGTGAAACTACATGCTTAACTTCATGAAATCTAACTATATAACACTATATGAGAATCCACGTACTTAACTTCATGAAAACTAATGATACAACACTGTGTATGAAACTATGTGCTTAACGTCATGAAATCTCACTATATAACACTATATGAGAAACTACGTACTCTACTTCATGGAAACTAACGACACAACACTGTATGTGAAACTAAGTGCTTAACTTCTTCAATACTAATAATACAACATTGTGTGTGAAACTACATGCTTAACTTCATGAAATCTAACTATATAACACTATATGAGAATCCACGTACTTAACTTCATGAAAACTAATGATACAACACTGTGTGTGACACTATGTGCTTACCTTCATGAAACCTAACTATATAACACTATATGAGAAACTACGTACTCAACTTCATGGAAACTAACGATACAACACAGTATGTGAAACTAAGTGCTTAAATTCTTCAAAACTAATGATACAACATTGTGTGTGAAACTACATGCTTAACTTCATGAAATCTAACTATATAACACTATATGAGAATCCACGTACTTAACTTCATGAAAACTAACGATACAACACTGTGTATGAAACTATGTGCTTAACGTCATGAAATCTCACTATATAACACTATATGAGAAACTACGTACTCTAACTTCATGGAAACTAACGACACAACACAGTATGTGAAACTAAGTGCTTAACATTCTTCAAAACTAATGATACAACATTGTGTGTGAAACTACATGCTTAACTTCATGAAATCTCACTATATAACACTATATGAGAAACTACGTACTCTACTTCATGGAAACTAACGACACAACACTGTATGTGAAACTAAGTGCTTAACTTCTTCAAAACTAATAATACAACATTGTGTGTGAAACTACATGCTTAACTTCATGAAATCTAACTATATAACACTATATGAGAATCCACGTACTTAACTTCATGAAAACTAACGATACAACACTGTGTGTGACACTATGTGCTTAACTTCATGAAATCTAACTATATAACACTATATGAGAAACTACGTACTCAACTTCATGGAAACTAACGACACAACACTGTATGTGAAACTAAGTGCTTAACTTCTTCAAAACTAATGATACAACATTGTGTGTGAAACTACATGCTTAACTTCATGAAATCTAACTATATAACACTATATGAGAATCCACGTACTTAACTTCATGAAAACTAACGATACAACACTGTGTATGAAACTATGTGCTTAACGTCATGAAATCTCACTATATAACACTATATGAGAAACTACGTACTCAACTTCATGGAAACTAACGACACAACACAGTATGTGAAACTAAGTGCTTAACTTCTTCAAAACTAATGATACAACATTGTGTGTGAAACTACATGCTTAACTTCATGAAATCTAACTATATAACACTATATGAGAATCCACGTACTTAACTTCATGAAAACTAACGATACAACACTGTGTATGAAACTATGTGCTTAACGTCATGAAATCTCACTATATAACACTATATGAGAAACTACGTACTCAACTTCATGGAAACTAACGATACAACACTGTATGTGAAACTAAGTGCTTAACTTCTTCAAACTAATGATACAACATTGTATGTGAAACTACATGCTTAACTTCATGAAATCTAACTATATAACACTATATGAGAACTACGTACTTAACTTCATGAAAACTAATGATACAACATTGTGTGTGAAACTACATGCTTAACTTCATGAAATCTAACTATATAACACTATATGAGAATCCACGTACTTAACTTCATGAAAACTAATGATACAACACTGTGTGTGAAACTATGTGCTTAACTTCATGAAATCTAACTATATAACACTATATGAGAAACTACGTACTCAACTTCATGGAAACTAACGATACAACACAGTATGTGAAACTAAGTGCTTAATTCTTCAAAACTAATGATACAACATTGTGTGTGAAACTACATGCTTAACGTCATGAAATCTCACTATATAACACTATATGAGAATCTACGTACTTAACTTCATGAAAACTAACGATACAACACTGTATGTGAAACTAAGTGCTTAACTTCTTCAAAACTAACAATACAACATTGTGTGTGAAACTACGTGCTTAACTTCATGAAAACTAACGATATAACACTGTATGTGAAACTAAGTGCTTAACTTCTTCAAAACTAATGATACAACACTGTGTGTGAAACTACATGCTTAACTTCATGAAATCTAACTATATAACACTATATGAGAATCCACGTACTTAACTTCATGAAAACTAACGATACAACACTGTGTATGAAACTATGTGCTTAACGTCATGAAATCTCACTATATAACACTATATGAGAAACTACGTACTTAACTTCATGGAAACTAACGACACAACACTGTATGTGAAACTAAGTGCTTAACTTCTTCAAAACTAATGATACAACATTGTGTGTGAAACTACATGCTTAACTTCATGAAATCTAACTATATAACACTATATGAGAATCCACGTACTTAACTTCATGAAAACTAATGATACAACACTGTGTGTGACACTATGTGCTTACCTTCATGAAACCTAACTATATAATACTATATGAGAAACTACGTACTCAACTTCATGGAAACTAACGATACAACACAGTATGTGAAACTAAGTGCTTAAATTCTTCAAAACTAATGATACAACATTGTGTGTGAAACTACATGCTTAACTTCATGAAATCTAACTATATAACACTATATGAGAATCCACGTACTTAACTTCATGAAAACTAACGATACAACACTGTGTATGAAACTATGTGCTTAACGTCATGAAATCTCACTATATAACACTATATGAGAAACTACGTACTCTAACTTCATGGAAACTAACGACACAACACTGTATGTGAAACTAAGTGCTTAACTTCTTCAAAACTAATGATACAACATTGTGTGTGAAACTACATGCTTAACTTCATGAAATCTAACTATATAACACTATATGAGAAACTACGTACTCAACTTCATGGAAACTAACGATACAACACTGTATGTGAAACTAAGTGCTTAACTTCTTCAAAACTAATGATACAACATTGTGTGTGAAACTACATGCTTAACTTCATGAAATCTAACTATATAACACTATATGAGAATCCACGTACTTAACTTCATGAAAACTAACGATACAACACTGTGTATGAAACTATGTGCTTAACGTCATGAAATCTCACTATATAACACTATATGAGAAACTACGTACTCAACTTCATGGAAACTAACGACACAACACTGTATGTGAAACTAAGTGCTTAACTTCTTCAAAACTAATGATACAACATTGTGTGTGAAACTACATGCTTAACTTCATGAAATCTAACTATATAACACTATATGAGAATCCACGTACTTAACTTCATGAAAACTAACGATACAACACTGTGTATGAAACTATGTGCTTAACGTCATGAAATCTCACTATATAACACTATATGAGAAACTACGTACTCAACTTCATGGAAACTAACGACACAACACAGTATGTGAAACTAAGTGCTTAACTTCTTCAAAACTAATAATACAACATTGTGTGTGAAACTACATGCTTAACTTCATGAAATCTAACTATATAACACTGTATGAGAATCCACGTACTTAACTTCATGAAAACTAACGATACAACACTGTGTGTGACACTATGTGCTTAACGTCATGAAATCTCACTATATAACACTATATGAGAAACTACGTACTCAACTTCATGGAAACTAACGACACAACACTGTATGTGAAACTAAGTGCTTAACTTCTTCAAAACTAATGATACAACATTGTGTGTGAAACTACATGCTTAACTTCATGAAATCTAACTATATAACACTATATGAGAATCCACGTACTTAACTTCATGAAAACTAATGATACAACACTGTGTGTGACACTATGTGCTTAACTTCATGAAATCTAACTATATAACACTATATGAGAAACTACGTACTCAACTTCATGGAAACTAACGATACAACACAGTATGTGAAACTAAGTGCTTAACATCTTCAAAAGTAATAATACAACATTGTGTGTGAAACTACATGCTTAACTTCATGAAATCTAACTATATAACACTATATGAGAATCCACGTACTTAACTTCATGAAAACTAACGATACAACACTGTGTGTGACACTATGTGCTTAACTTCATGAAATCTAACTATATAACACTATATGAGAATCTACGTACTTAACATCATGAAAACTAACGACACAACACTGTATGTGAAACTAAGTGCTTAACTTCTTCAAAACTAATGATACAACATTGTGTGTGAAACTACATGCTTAACTTCATGAAATCTAACTATATAACACTATATGAGAATCCACGTACTTAACTTCATGAAAACTAACGATACAACACTGTGTATGAAACTATGTGCTTAACGTCATGAAATCTCACTATATAACACTATATGAGAAACTACGTACTCAACTTCATGGAAACTAACGATACAACACAGTATGTGAAACTAAGTGCTTAAATTCTTCAAAACTAATGATACAACATTGTGTGTGAAACTACATGCTTAACTTCATGAAATCTAACTATATAACACTATATGAGAATCCACGTACTTAACTTCATGAAAACTAACGATACAACACTGTGTGTGAAACTATGTGCTTAACGTCATGAAATCTCACTATATAACACTATATGAGAAACTACGTACTCAACTTCATGGAAACTAACGACACAACACAGTATGTGAAACTAAGTGCTTAAATTCTTCAAAACTAATGATACAACATTGTGTGTGAAACTACATGCTTAACTTCATGAAATCTAACTATATAACACTATATGAGAATCCACGTACTTAACTTCATGAAAACTAACGATACAACACTGTGTATGAAACTATGTGCTTAACGTCATGAAATCTCACTATATAACACTATATGAGAAACTACGTACTCTAACTTCATGGAAACTAACGACACAACACTGTATGTGAAACTAAGTGCTTAACTTCTTCAAAACTAATAATACAACATTGTGTGTGAAACTACATGCTTAACTTCATGAAATCTAACTATATAACACTATATGAGAATCCACGTACTTAACTTCATGAAAACTAATGATACAACACTGTGTATGAAACTATGTGCTTAACTTCATGAAATCTCACTATATAACACTATATGAGAAACTACGTACTCAACTTCATGGAAACTAACGATACAACACAGTATGTGAAACTAAGTGCTTAAATTCTTCAAAACTAATGATACAACATTGTGTGTGAAACTACATGCTTAACTTCATGAAATCTAACTATATAACACTATATGAGAATCCACGTACTTAACTTCATGAAAACTAACGATACAACACTGTGTATGAAACTATGTGCTTAACGTCATGAAATCTCACTATATAACACTATATGAGAAACTACGTACTCAACTTCATGGAAACTAACGACACAACACAGTATGTGAAACTAAGTGCTTAAATTCTTCAAAACTAATGATACAACATTGTGTGTGAAACTACATGCTTAACTTCATGAAATCTAACTATATAACACTCTTTGAGAATCCACGTACTTAACTTCATGAAAACTAACGATACAACACTGTGTATGAAACTATGTGCTTAACGTCATGAAATCTCACTATATAACACTATATGAGAAACTACGTACTCTAACTTCATGGAAACTAACGACACAACACAGTATGTGAAACTAAGTGCTTAACATCTTCAAAACTAATAATACAACATTGTGTGTGAAACTACATGCTTAACTTCATGAAATCTAACTATATAACACTATATGAGAATCCACGTACTTAACTTCATGAAAACTAATGATACAACACTGTGTATGAAACTATGTGCTTAACGTCATGAAATCTCACTATATAACACTATATGAGAAACTACGTACTCAACTTCATGGAAACTAACGACACAACACTGTATGATTGTGTGTGAAACTACATGCTTAACTTCATGAAATCTAACTATATAACACTATATGAGAATCCACGTACTTAACTTCATGAAAACTAATGATACAACACTGTGTGTGACACTATGTGCTTACCTTCATGAAACCTAACTATATAATACTATATGAGAAACTACGTACTCAACTTCATGGAAACTAACGATACAACACAGTATGTGAAACTAAGTGCTTAAATTCTTCAAAACTAATGATACAACATTGTGTGTGAAACTACATGCTTAACTTCATGAAATCTAACTATATAACACTATATGAGAATCCACGTACTTAACTTCATGAAAACTAACGATACAACACTGTGTATGAAACTATGTGCTTAACGTCATGAAATCTCACTATATAACACTATATGAGAAACTACGTACTCTAACTTCATGGAAACTAACGACACAACACAGTATGTGAAACTAAGTGCTTAACTTCTTCAAAACTAATGATACAACATTGTGTGTGAAACTACATGCTTAACTTCATGAAATCTAACTATATAACACTATATGAGAATCCACGTACTTAACTTCATGAAAACTAACGATACAACACTGTGTATGAAACTATGTGCTTAACGTCATGAAATCTCACTATATAACACTATATGAGAAACTACGTACTCAACTTCATGGAAACTAACGATACAACACAGTATGTGAAACTAAGTGCTTAACTTCTTCAAAACTAATGATACAACATTGTGTGTGAAACTACATGCTTAACTTCATGAAATCTAACTATATAACACTATATGAGAATCCACGTACTTAACTTCATGAAAACTAACGATACAACACTGTGTATGAAACTATGTGCTTAACGTCATGAAATCTCACTATATAACACTATATGAGAAACTACGTACTCATGAAACTAACAACACAGTATGTGAAACTAAGTGCTTAACTTCAAACTAAATACACATTGTGTGAACTACTGCTTAACTATGAAACTACTATGTAAACTAATTAACTTCTTCAAAACTAACGATACAACACTGTGTGTGACACTATGTGCTTAACTTCATGAAATCTAACTATATAACACTATATGAGAAACTACGTACTTAACTTCATGGAAACTAACGACACAACACTGTATGTGAAACTAAGTGCTTAACTTCTTCAAAACTAATGATACAACATTGTGTGTGAAACTACATGCTTAACTTCATGAAATCTAACTATATAACACTATATGAGAATCCACGTACTTAACTTCATGAAAACTAATGATACAACACTGTGTGTGACACTATGTGCTTACCTTCATGAAACCTAACTATATAACACTATATGAGAAACTACGTACTCAACTTCATGGAAACTAACGATACAACACAGTATGTGAAACTAAGTGCTTAAATTCTTCAAAACTAATGATACAACATTGTGTGTGAAACTACATGCTTAACTTCATGAAATCTAACTATATAACACTATATGAGAATCCACGTACTTAACTTCATGAAAACTAACGATACAACACTGTGTATGAAACTATGTGCTTAACGTCATGAAATCTCACTATATATCACTATATGAGAAACTACGTACTCTACTTCATGGAAACTAACGACACAACACAGTATGTGAAACTAAGTGCTTAACTTCTTCAATACTAATAATACAACATTGTGTGTGAAACTACATGCTTAACTTCATGAAATCTAACTATATAACACTATATGAGAATCCACGTACTTAACTTCATGAAAACTAATGATACAACACTGTGTGTGACACTATGTGCTTAACGTCATGAAATCTCACTATATAACACTATATGAGAAACTACGTACTCAACTTCATGGAAACTAACGATACAACACAGTATGTGAAACTAAGTGCTTAAATTCTTCAAAACTAATGATACAACATTGTGTGTGAAACTACATGCTTAACTTCATGAAATCTAACTATATAACACTATATGAGAATCCACGTACTTAACTTCATGAAAACTAACGATACAACACTGTGTATGAAACTATGTGCTTAACGTCATGAAATCTCACTATATAACACTATATGAGAAACTACGTACTCAACTTCATGGAAACTAACGACACAACACTGTATGTGAAACTAAGTGCTTAACTTCTTCAAAACTAATAATACAACATTGTGTGTGAAACTACATGCTTAACTTCATGAAATCTAACTATATAACACTATATGAGAATCCACGTACTTAACTTCATGAAAACTAATGATACAACACTGTGTGTGACACTATGTGCTTAACTTCGTGAAATCTAACTATATAACACTATATGAGAAACTACGTACTCAACTTCA
This sequence comes from Mesocricetus auratus, assembly GCF_017639785.1. Classification (NCBI taxonomy): domain Eukaryota; kingdom Metazoa; phylum Chordata; class Mammalia; order Rodentia; family Cricetidae; genus Mesocricetus; species Mesocricetus auratus. The sequence goes on along the minus strand of NW_024433437.1, from coordinate 8,359 downwards.
TGGAAACTAACGACACAACACTGTATGTGAAACTAAGTGCTTAACTTCTTCAAAACTAATGATACAACATTGTGTGTGAAACTACATGCTTAACTTCATGAAATCTAACTATATAACACTATATGAGAATCCACGTACTTAACTTCATGAAAACTAATGATACAACACTGTGTGTGACACTATGTGCTTACCTTCATGAAACCTAACTATATAACACTATATGAGAAACTACGTACTCAACTTCATGGAAACTAACGATACAACACAGTATGTGAAACTAAGTGCTTAAATTCTTCAAAACTAATGATACAACATTGTGTGTGAAACTACATGCTTAACTTCATGAAATCTAACTATATAACACTATATGAGAATCCACGTACTTAACTTCATGAAAACTAACGATACAACACTGTGTATGAAACTATGTGCTTAACGTCATGAAATCTCACTATATAACACTATATGAGAAACTACGTACTTAACTTCATGGAAACTAACGACACAACACAGTATGTGAAACTAAGTGCTTAACTTCTTCAAAACTAATAATACAACATTGTGTGTGAAACTACATGCTTAACTTCATGAAATCTAACTATATAACACTATATGAGAATCCACGTACTTAACTTCATGAAAACTAACGATACAACACTGTGTGTGAAACTATGTGCTTAACGTCATGAAATCTCACTATATAACACTATATGAGAAACTACGTACTCAACTTCATGGAAACTAACGACACAACACTGTATGTGAAACTAAGTGCTTAACTTCTTCAAAACTAATGATACAACATTGTGTGTGAAACTACATGCTTAACTTCATGAAATCTAACTATATAACACTATATGAGAAACTACGTACTTAACTTCATGAAAACTAACGATACAACACTGTATGTGAAACTAAGTGCTTAACTTCTTCAAAACTAATGATACAACATTGTGTGTGAAACTACATGCTTAACTTCATGAAATCTAACTATATAACACTATATGAGAATCCACGTACTTAACTTCATGAAAACTAACGATACAACACTGTGTGTGAAACTATGTGCTTAACGTCATGAAATCTCACTATATAACACTATATGAGAAACTACGTACTCAACTTCATGGAAACTAACGACACAACACAGTATGTGAAACTAAGTGCTTAACTTCTTCAAAACTAATAATACAACATTGTGTGTGAAACTACATGCTTAACTTCATGAAATCTAACTATATAACACTATATGAGAATCCACGTACTTAACTTCATGAAAACTAACGATACAACACTGTGTGTGACACTATGTGCTTAACTTCATGAAATCTAACTATATAACACTATATGAGAAACTACGTACTTAACTTCATGGAAACTAACGACACAACACAGTATGTGAAACTAAGTGCTTAACTTCTTCAAAACTAATGATACAACATTGTGTGTGAAACTACATGCTTAACTTCATGAAATCTAACTATATAACACTATATGAGAATCTACGTACTTAACTTCATGAAAACTAACGACACAACACTGTATGTGAAACTAAGTGCTTAACTTCTTCAAAACTAATGATACAACATTGTGTGTGAAACTACATGCTTAACTTCATGAAATCTAACTATATAACACTATATGAGAATCCACGTACTTAACTTCATGAAAACTAACGATACAACACTGTGTGTGAAACTATGTGCTTAACGTCATGAAATCTCACTATATAACACTATATGAGAAACTACGTACTTAACTTCATGAAAACTAACGATACAACACAGTATGTGAAACTAAGTGCTTAACTTCTTCAAAACTAATGATACAACATTGTGTGTGAAACTACATGCTTAACTTCATGAAATCTAACTATATAACACTATATGAGAAACTACGTACTTAACTTCATGGAAACTAACGACACAACACAGTATGTGAAACTAAGTGCTTAACTTCTTCAAAACTAACAATACAACATTGTGTGTGAAACTACATGCTTAACTTCATGAGAATCTAACTATATAACACTATGTTAGAATCTACATACTTAACTTCTTGAAAACTAACGATACAACACTGTGTGTGACACTATGTGCTTAACTTCATGAAATCTAACTATATAACACTATATGAGAAACTACGTACTTAACTTCATGAAAACTAACGACACAACACAGTATGTGAAACTAAGTGCTTAACTTCTTCAAAACTAATGATACAACATTGTGTGTGAAACTACATGCTTAACTTCATGAAATCTAACTATATAACACTATATGAGAATCCACGTACTTAACTTCATGAAAACTAACGATACAACACTGTGTGTGAAACTATGTGCTTAACGTCATGAAATCTCACTATATAACACTATATGAGAAACTACGTACTCAACTTCATGGAAACTAACGACACAACACAGTATGTGAAACTAAGTGCTTAACTTCTTCAAAACTAATAATACAGCATTGTGTGTGAAGCTACATGCTTAACTTCATGAGAATCTAACTATATAACACTGTGTTAGAATCTACATACTTAACTTCTTGAAAACTAACGATACAACACTGTGTGTGACACTATGTGCTTAACTTCATGAAATCTAACTATATAACACTATATGAGAAACTACGTACTTAACTTCATGAAAACTAACGACACAACACAGTATGTGAAACTAAGTGCTTAACTTCTTCAAAACTAATGATACAACATTGTGTGTGAAACTACATGCTTAACTTCATGAAATCTAACTATATAACACTATATGAGAATCCACGTACTTAACTTCATGAAAACTAACGATACAACACTGTGTGTGACACTATGTGCTTACCTTCATGAAATCTAACTATATAACACTATATGAGAAACTACGTACTTAACTTCATGGAAACTAACGACACAACACAGTATGTGAAACTAAGTGCTTAACTTCTTCAAAACTAATGATACAACATTGTGTGTGAAACTACATGCTTAACTTCATGAAATCTAACTATATAACACTATATGAGAATCCACGTACTTAACTTCATGAAAACTAACGATACAACACTGTGTGTGAAACTATGTGCTTAACGTCATGAAATCTCACTATATAACACTATATGAGAAACTACGTACTTAACTTCATGGAAACTAACGACACAACACAGTATGTGAAACTAAGTGCTTAACTTCTTCAAAACTAACAATACAGCATTGTGTTTGAAGCTACATGCTTAACATAATGAGAACTTACCATATAACACTGTGTTAGAAACTACATTCTTAACTTCTTCAAAACTAACGATACAACACTGTGTGTGACACTATGTGCTTAACTTCATGAAATCTAACTATATAACACTATATGAGAAACTACGTACTTAACTTCATGAAAACTAACGACACAACACTGTATGTGAAACTAAGTGCTTAACTTCTTCAAAACTAATGATACAACATTGTGTGTGAAACTACATGCTTAACTTCATGAAATCTAACTATATAACACTATATGAGAAACTACTACTACTCATGAGAATGAACACACAGTATGTAAACTTAACTTCATGAAAACTAATGATACAACACTGTGTGTGAAACTATGTGCTTACCTTCATGAAATCTAACTATATAACACTATATGAGAAACTACGTACTTAACTTCATGAAAACTAACGACACAACACAGTATGTGAAACTAAGTGCTTAACTTCTTCAAAACTAATGATACAACATTGTGTGTGAAACTACATGCTTAACTTCATGAAATCTAACTATATAACACTATATGAGAATCCACGTACTTAACTTCATGAAAACTAACGATACAACACTGTGTGTGAAACTATGTGCTTAACGTCATGAAATCTCACTATATAACACTATATGAGAAACTACGTACTTAATTTCATGGAAACTAACGACACAACACAGTATGTGAAACTAAGTGCTTAACATCTTCAAAACTAATGATACAACATTGTGTGTGAAACTACATGCTTAACTTCATGAAATCTAACTATATAACACTATATGAGAATCCACGTACTTAACTTCATGAAAACTAACGATACAACACTGTGTGTGAAACTACGTGCTTAACGTCATGAAATCTCACTATATAACACTATATGAGAAACTACGTACTTAACTTCATGAAAACTAACGACACAACACAGTATGTGAAACTAAGTGCTTAACTTCTTCAAAACTAACAATACAGCATTGTGTTTGAAGCTACGTGCTTAACATAATGAGAACCTAACCATATAACACTGTATGTAGAAACTACATTCTTAACTTCTTCAAAACTAACGATACAACACTGTGTGTGACACTATGTGCTTACCTTCATGAAATCTAACTATATAACACTATATGAGAAACTACGTACTTAACTTCATGAAAACTAACGACACAACACAGTATGTGAAACTAAGTGCTTAACTTCTTCAAAACTAATGATACAACATTGTGTGTGAAACTACATGCTTAACTTCATGAAATCTAACTATATAACACTATATGAGAATCCACGTACTTAACTTCATGAAAACTAACGATACAACACTGTGTGTGAAACTATGTGCTTAACGTCATGAAATCTCACTATATAACACTATATGAGAAACTACGTACTTAACTTCATGAAAACTAACGACACAACACAGTATGTGAAACTAAGTGCTTAACTTCTTCAAAACTAATGATACAACATTGTGTGTGAAACTACATGCTTACCTTCATGAAATCTAACTATATAACACTATATGAGAATACTACGTACTTAACTTCATGAAAACTAACGACACAACACAGTATGTGAAACTAAGTGCTTAACTTCTTCAAAACTAACAATACAGCATTGTGTTTGAAACTACGTGCTTAACCTCATGAGAACTAACCATATAACACTGTATTAGAAACTACATTCTTAACTTCTTCAAAACTAACGATACAACACTGTGTGTGACACTATGTGCTTAACTTCATGAAATCTAACTATATAACACTATATGAGAAACTACGTACTTAACTTCATGAAAACTAACGACACAACACAGTATGTGAAACTAAGTGCTTAACTTCTTCAAAACTAATGATACAACATTGTGTGTGAAACTACATGCTTAACTTCATGAAATCTAACTATATAACACTATATGAGAATCCACGTACTTAACTTCATGAAAACTAACGATACAACACTGTGTGTGAAACTATGTGCTTAACGTCATGAAATCTCACTATATAACACTATATGAGAAACTACGTACTTAACTTCATGGAAACTAACGACACAACACAGTATGTGAAACTAAGTGCTTAACTTCTTCAAAACTAACAATACAGCATTGTGTTTGAAGCTACGTGCTTAACATAATGAGAACTTACCATATAACACTGTGTTAGAAACTACATTCTTAACTTCTTCAAAACTAACGATACAACACTGTGTGTGACACTATGTGCTTACCTTCATGAAATCTAACTATATAACACTATATGAGAAACTACGTACTTAACTTCATGAAAACTAACGACACAACACAGTATGTGAAACTAAGTGCTTAACTTCTTCAAAACTAATGATACAACATTGTGTGTGAAACTACATGCTTATCTTCATGAAATCTAACTATATAACACTATATGAGAATCCACGTACTTAACTTCATGAAAACTAACGATACAACACTGTGTGTGAAACTATGTGCTTAACGTCATGAAATCTCACTATATAACACTATATGAGAAACTACGTACTTAACTTCATGAAAACTAACGACACAACACAGTATGTGAAACTAAGTGCTTAACTTCTTCAAAACTAATGATACAACATTGTGTGTGAAACTACATGCTTACCTTCATGAAATCTAACTATATAACACTATATGAGAAACTACGTACTTAACTTCATGAAAACTAACGACACAACACAGTATGTGAAACTAAATGCTTAACTTCTTCAAAACTAATGATACAACACTGTGTGTGAAACTACATGCTTACCTTCATGAAATCTAACTATATAACACTATATGAGATACTACGTACTTAACTTCATGAAAACTAACAACACAACACAGTATGTGAAACTAAGTGCTTAACTTCTTCAAAACTAACAATACAGCATTGTGTTTGAAGCTACGTGCTTAACCTAATGAGAACTTACCATATAACACTGTGTTAGAAACTACATTCTTAACTTCTTCAAAACTAATGATACAACAATGTGTGTGACACTATGTGCTTAACTTCATGAAATCTAACTATATAACACTACATGAGAAACTACGTACTTAACTTCATGAAAACTAACGACACAACACAGTATGTGAAACTAAGTGCTTAACATCTTCAAAACTAATGATACAACATTGTGTGTGAAACTACATTGCTTACCTTCATGAAATCTAACTATATAACACTATATGAAATACTACGTACTTAACTTCATGAAAACTAACGACACAACACAGTATGTGAAACTAAGTGCTTAACTTCTTCAAAACTTACAATACAGCATTGTGTTGAAGCTACGTGCTTAACCTAATGAGAACTTACCATATAACACTGTGTAAGAAACTACATTCTTAGCGTCTTCAAAACTAACGATACAACAATGTGTGTGACACTATGTGCTTAACTTCATGAAATCTAACTATATAACACTACATGAGAAACTACGTACTTAACTTCATGAAAACTAACGACACAACACAGTATATGAAACTAAGTACTTAGCTTCTTCAAAACTAATGATACAACATTGTGTGTGAAACTACATGCTTACCTTCATGGAATCTAACTATATAACACTATATGAGAAACTACGTACTTGATTTCATGAAAACTAACGACACAACAGAGTATGTGAAACTAAGTGTTTAACTTCTTCAAAACTAACAATACAGCATTGGGTTTGAAGCTACATGCTTAACATAATGAGAACTTACCATATAACACTTTGTTAGAAACTACATTCTTAGCTTCTTCAAAACTAATGATACAACACTGTGTGCGACACTATGTGCTTACCTTCATGAAATCTAACTATATAACACTATATGAGAAACTACGTACTTAACTTCATGAAAAGTAACGACACAACACAGTATGTGAAACTAAGTGCTTAACTTCTTCAAAACTAATGATACAATATTGTGTGTGAAACTACATGCTTACCTTCATGAAATCTAACTATATAACACTATATGATAAACTAGGTACTTCATTAAAACTAACGACACTACACAGTATGTGAAACTAAGTGCTTAACTTCTTCATAACTAATGATACAACATTGTGTGTGAAACTACATGCTTATCTTCATGAAATCTAACTATATAACACTATATGAGAATCCACGTACTTAACTTCATGAAAACTAACGACACAACACAGTATGTGAATACTAAATGCTTAACTTCTTCAAAACTAATGATACAACATTGTGTGTGAAACTACATGCTTAACTTCATGAAATCTAACTATATAACACTATATGAAATCCACGTAGCTTAACTTCATGAAAACGAATGATACAACACTGTGATGTGAAACTATGTGCTTAACATCATGAAATCTCACTATATAACACTATATGAGAAACTACGTACTTAACTTCATGAAAAGTAATGACACAACACATTATGTGAACCTAATTGCTTAACTTCTTCAAAACTAATGATACAACATTGTGTGTGAAACTACATGCTTACCTTCAAGAAATCTAACTATATAACACTATATGAGATACTACGTACTTAACTTCATGAAAACTAACAACACAACACAGTATGTGAAACTAAGTGCTTAACTTCTTCAAAACTTACAATACAGCATTGTGTGTGAAGCTACGTGCTTAACCTAATGAGAACTTACCATATAACACTGTGTAAGAAACTACATTCTTAGCGTCTTCAAAACTAACGATACAACAATGTGTGTGACACTATGTGCTTAACTTCATGAAATCTCACTATATAACACTATATGAGAAACTATGTACTTAACTTCATGAAAACTAACGACACAACACAGTATATGAAACTAAGTACTTAACTTCTTCAAAACTAATGATACAAGATTGTGTGTGAAACTACTATGCTTACCTTCATGAAATCTAACTATATAACACTATATGAGAAACTAAGTACTTAATTTCATGAAAACTAACGACACAACAGAGTATGTGAAACTAAGTGCTTAACTTCTTCAAAACTAATGATACAATATTGTGTGTGAAACTACATGCTTACCTTCATGAAATCTAACTATATAACACTATATGAGAATCTACGTACTTAACTTCATGAAAACTAACAACACAACACAGCCAGGGTCAGCCCGGAGGGCG
>NW_024433436.1:0-32459 GCF_017639785.1 Mesocricetus auratus | reverse complement strand
TTCTCCATGTGTGTGCCACGTGGCCAGTGCTACTCTGTTTGTCCCATAGGCCAGTCCCTTCCCACATAGCTCCTGCATGGAGCCCACCTATGACCTAGTCTCTCTGAGCGTCCTGTGTTGAGGGTCCAGGACTCTGCACGCATGGATCAGGCAACCACCTCCCTTAAAAGTCCTAGGGGAGAATTCCCAGGTTAGGTAGGTCTTGCCAGAGCCCAGAGAGAGGAACTACCAGAATGCCTGCTTGTCTGTCTACCAAGACTGTCCTGAATAGTGTCAGGGTACCCTATGGGAGCTTTGTTGGTGTCCTGCTGCTGGTGGCCTGGTGGGTATTTCTGCTGTCCTCTGGTGGAGGCAGCTGCACTGCCACCTGGAAGTTAACCAACATTATTCTGAATGATTATTTGAGTCTTTTCTCATTTGTGCTTAATTTTGCAGGGCTTTCTTGTTTTGCTGCTGTTGTTGGTGGTTGTTTTTTGTTTGCTTTTGTTTTGGTCTGGAGCACCACTTGCATTTCTCTTATTTTGCTGTGTTCATTAATGTGAGTCCTGTTTCATCCTCTTCTCTGGGCTTTCTCATACTGTTGCTTCAGGTACTTTTGTTTCTGAAATTTTTTTATTGCTTTGTCATATAGTAAGGTCCAAAGGTCCAAAGTGTATACCCCATTTCCTCCCAAAAATTCAGGACCACTGACTTGTTCCAAAATTTCTTCAAAGGTTAGCTCAAACTGAACTGTAATATAATTTCTGGTTGTTAGATAAAAGTCATCATTCCTCAGGAACTAGTGGAAGTGTTTTGTTGTCCAAAGGAGTCATTTCCATTGTCTCTGCCTGAGGGTCAAATGACTAGCTAATGAAATATACATCTGATTAAATATCAAAGCCCTTGCTGGCCCTCAGCCTACTTTTGTACCTTTTCACACATATTTGTTAAACACCTTAAAGTCCAGGTCTAGATCCTGGCCCTTCTCACTTGCTCCCCTGTCCTAAACTCCCAGGCTGCTCCAGATCATGGGCTTCCCTACCCACAGCTACTCATTATCTTTTGTAACCCACTTAACTTTTCCATGCCCTGCATTAGACATTGGCAATGTCCAGTCTTTTTCATTTTCTCATTATTCTGGATTCTTCCAGATGCCTCTGGATGTTCTTTTTCTCTTACCTACAATAAAAACCTTCCATCCTTACCCTGGAATGGCCACCTCAGTAGTTTCTTTACTGTGCCCCTTGCTTACACTGTCCAATTCACACATAAACACAAAGTTCACAAAGTTTGGTCATAAATATGTTTCTGGAATAGATCATTTTGTGTATACACTCTGTGCATATTTATAAATAGACATTAATTAATGTACACTAATAATGATTTTCCCTATGATGATGAGGATATCCAGAGTCACATAATCCCAACTTTCAGCTCGGTTCAGTTACATTAGGCACAGGCATACTTCTTTGTATAGCATATTGACAAACATACCAGTTTACATGTTTAAAATTTCCTTTCTTTTTTTAGACAGGGTTTCTCTGTGTAACCTGGGCTGTTCTGGAACTCACTTCTGTAGACAAGATTGGCCTCAACTCATAGAGATCTGCCTGCTTCTGCCTCCCCAGTGGTGGGGTTAAAGGCATGTGCCACTACCTCCCAGCTGCTCTGTGTTTCTTTAAAACAGTATGTATGTATAAATTTTATCTGAATACCTGTTTTTGAAAAGAAAAACTACCTAGTTTTACCTGTAAATTATTGTCATTGTGATTTCAATTTATAAATAAATTGGATTAATTTCTCATACACTGCTATGGGTGTGATTCATTTTCCTGTTCTTTCTGTTTATGTATATTTTGTGGTACACAGAGTTTGATTCTGGAAATAATATTAGATGCTTTATAAGGGTGCTTTCTATTGCATTTCAGTATAAGAAAATGAGATTTTTTTCAATTAATGGATTTTTTGAAGTGTTTGACAAATGCAGCAGGTTATTAATCTAGGTACTCAGTGTTAAGGTCTGAATTATTGCCCCATCAAGTCTTATTTTAATTTCAGCACGAAGCCCCTGAGAATGTGACATTTTATGGAGATAGGGTCTTTATACAGATAATTAAGGCAAATTTAATCAAATATGTCTGTTATAATCCTATATAATTGGAGCTCCTATAAGAAATTAGAATACAGGGACACTCAGATTAGGTCACCCGAAGTCAGAAGTAGAGACCAATGCTTAGAATATAAGAGAAATGCCCTGAAAAAAAGATAAACCTTTTATTTAGTCTTAGGAAGTTCACAATTTTGAGAAAATAATTTATTTTTTGCTTAAGCCACTAGGTCTATGCTACTTTGTTAAAACAGTCCTGGCAAGCAAATACACTGTTATGCCACCAAAAGCCAAATTTTCCTCAGTCTTTTATTTTGTGTTGTCACTTTCACCCTAGAAAAACTTAGAGCTGTCTAAAAGTTTAGGTGATACATGCTCTCTCATTCACAGACAATGGGACAAGGAGTCATTTCATTGTAAAATATATTTTGGGGGGGATTTTTGAGACTGGGTTTCTATGTATTGTTTTGGAGGCTGTCCTGGAACTCTCTCTGTAGACCATTTATGACAGATCCTCTGTGCTGAAAAAGCTTTGAAATATTTAGTACAAACATATTCTGGAATAACTGACAAGTACTAGCCTACATACCATTTTACCAATGACATAAAGCCTTTGAGTTTATATTATAAACTATTTCTTCTACCACCATCACAGCTATTAAACTATTCGTTTCCCAATCGTGGCCTCTTAGACACTGACTGTTGGAACTTCAAGCATTAGGCTAACCCCACCCCTTTGAGGATGGGCAGGGCATGCACAGTAGCATAGGCATGTCATAATCATCACTATGTCCCTCAGTGCACATAGACCAGCTTCCCATTTTGAGCTCACACCCCACACCCTTCCATCTCTGCTCCTGGTTGGTCAATACCTAACCCTCCTTTTAGTCCCCCTTCAACCAATAAAATCCACATGGGTTTGTTGATTGGCGGTTCATGTTTGATTACTGGCCGTTTCAGTAAAAAACAACACTGACTACAAAAGGACCCATTTCCCAATTTTTTCACTTATTCTCCTTTTTGCATTCACTAAACCATATAGGTTTGAAGTCAATCAGTTTATCCTCATGTTCAGTTTTCTTGCCTTTCTTTATATCTTTCTCAAACTAACTGACATCATCTTGCCGTCACTTTTCTTTGGTTCCCACTGTTCACAATTATATGGTTAATGTCATTCTTTTTTTTTTGAAATTATAAAGGCTATTTTAATGGTGTTAGGAGGTTGCACCTTTGAGATGCAATCAAATAAACCACCAGATAAAGTTCATGAATGACACCCAGCAATAGAAACACCAACATGACCCCACCAGAATCCAGGGATCCAACACCAGCAAGACCCGAAAAGCACTACATAGATGAAGAAGAGGAGACAGACCTTAAAAATTATTTCATGAAGATGATGGAGACCCTCAAAGAAGAAAGGAGGAAATCCCTTAAAGAAATAGAAGAAAAAACAAACAAAAAATCCATGAAATGGGGGAAAATTTCAAGAAATAAACAAATCTCTCAAAGAATCTAAAGAGCACCAAGAAAAAACAACCAAGAAAATTAAGGAAACAGCTCAAACAGTTGAAGCATTGAAAGCTGAAATAGAAACGATAAAGAAAACACAGAATGAAGGGATGCTGGAAATAGAAAAGCTCGGTAAATGGTCTGGAACTACAGATGCAAGTATCACCAATAGAATACAAGAGATAGAAGAGAGAATCTCAGGTGTTGAAGACTCATTAGAGGATATAGGGTCGTCAACCAAAGAAAATGTCAAAACCAACAAATCCTTAACACAAAATATCCAGGAAATAAGGGACACCGTGAAGAAGCCAAACCTGAGAATAATAGGAATAGAAGAAGGTGAAGAACTTCAACATAAAGGTACAGAAAACATATTCAACAAAATCATAGAATAAAACTTCCCTAACCTAAAGAAAGATATGCCTATGTAAATATAAGAATCTCACAGAACACCAAATAGGCTGGACCAGAAAAAGAAGTCACCTCGCCATATAATAATCAAAACATCAAACCTACAGAGTAAACAGAAAATATTAAGAGCAGCTAAAGAAAAAGGCCAAGTAACATACAAAGGCACACCTATCCGAATTACACCTGACTTCTCAATGGAAACAATGAAAGCCAGAAGATCCTGGACAGATGTCCTACAAACACTAAGGGAACAAGGATGCCAGCCCAGACTACTATATCCAGCAAAGCTCTCAATTACCATAGATGGAGAAAACAAAATATTTCATGACAAAGCCAGATTTAAACAATACGTATCCATGAATCCAGCTCTACAGAAAATGCTAGAAGGAAAACCTAGAGCCAAGGAAGATAACTACATTCACAAAGACACAGGCAATATATAATCATACTTTACAAAACACCAAAGGAAAAAGGGAGGAGAAACTACACAAAATAACTTCACTAACAATAAATCAAGCGCAAAGAAGGATCACCAATCAATGGTCATTAATATCCCTCAATGTCAGCGGCCTCAACTTGCCTATAAAAAAAAACACAGACTAGCAGAATGGATACGAAGACAGAACCCTTCCTTCTGCTGCATACAAGAAACACATCTCAACACCAAAGACAGACGTTATCTCAGAGAAAAGGGCTGGGAAAAGATCTTCCAATCAAACGGCCCCAAGAAACAAGCGGGCGTAGCAATCCTAATATCTAACAAATTACACTTCAAATTAAAATCAATCAAAAGAGATGAAAAAGGGCACTTCATATTCATCAAAGGAAAAATACATCAAGACGAAGTCTCGATTTTAAACATCTATGTCCCAAATACAAAGGCACTTACATTCGTGAAAGAAACATTACTAAAGCTCAAAATGCACATAAAATCTCACACACTAATAGTAGGAGACTTCAACACTCCGCTCTCACCGCTAGACAGGACCTCCAGACAGAAACTTAACAAAGAAACAAAAGAATTAATAGAAGTTATGACCCAACTGGGTTTAACAGACATCTATAGAACACTCCACCCAAATACAAAGGGATATACCTTCTTCTCGGCACCACATGGAACCTTCTCTAAAATTGACCACATAATAGGAAACATAGCAAATCTCCACAGATACAAAAAAAAATTGGAATAACCCCCTGCATCTTATCAGACCACCATGCATTAACATTAGAATTCAACAATAACACAAATCGCAGAAACCCTACAAACTCATGGAGATTGAACAATGCACAATTGCACCATCATTGGGTAAAGGAACAAATAAAAAAAGAAATTAAAGACTTCCTCGATTTCAATGAGAATGAAGACACAACATACACAAACTTATGGGACACTTTGAAAGCAGTGCAGAAAGTTTAGAGCACTAAGTGCCCACATGAAAAAACTGGAGAACAGTCATACTAGAGAATTAATAGCACAGCTGAATGTTCTAGAACAAAAAGAAGCAAACTCCCCCAGGAGGAGCAGACACCAGGAAATAATCAAATTGAGGGCTGAAATCAATCAAGTAGAAACCAGAAAATCACTGAGAAGAATCAATGAAACAAAGAGTTGGTTCTTTGAGAAAATCAACAAAATAGACAAACCTCTGTCCAAACTAACCAAAAGACAGAGAGAGAACATGCTAATTAACAAAATCAGGGATGAAAAATGGGACATAACAACGGACTCTGAGGAAATCAAGAGAATCATCAGAGCATACTTTGAAAATCTGTACTCCACAAAATTTGAAAATTTAAAGGAAATGGACAATTTCCTGGATAGATATTACTTGCCAAAACTAAATCAAGAACAGATAAATAATCTAAAACGACCTATAACCCCTAATGAAATAGAAGCAGTCATCAAAAGTCTCCCAAACAAAAAAAAGCCCAGGCCCAGATGGCTTCAGTGCAGAATTCTACCAGAAATTCAAAGAGGAGCTCATTCCAATACTCATCAAAGTATTCCACGCAATAGAAGCAGGAGGCTCACTGCCAAACTCTTTCTACGAGGCTACAATTACCTTGATACCCAAGCCACACAAAGACACAACTAAGAAAGAGAACTATAGACCAATTTCCCTCATGAACATTGATGCAAAAATACTCAATAAAATACTTGCAAAACAGATTCAAGAACACATCAGAAAAATCATCCACCATGATCAAGTAGGCTTCATTCCAGGAATGCAGGGATGGCTCAACATTAGAAAATCTATCAATATAATCCACTATATTAACAATCTGCGAAAGAAAAACCACATGATCATCTCATTAGATGCTAAAAAAGCCTTTGACAAAATCCAGCACCCCTTCATGATAAAGGTCCTAGAGAGATCAGGGATAACAGGAACGTACCTGAATATAATAAAAACAATATACAGTAAACCAACAGCTAACATCAAACTAAATGGAGAGAAACTCAAAGCAATTCCTCTAAAATCAGGAACAAGACAAGGCTGTCCACTCTCTCCATATCTCTTCAATATTGTACTTGAAGTTCTAGCTACAGCAATAAGACAACAAAAGGAGACAAGGGGGATACAAATAGGCAAAGAAGAAGTCAAACTTTCACTATTTTCAGATGATATGATAGTTTACATAAGTGACCCAAAAAACTCTGCAAGGTTACTCCTAGAGCTGATATACACCTTCATCAATATGGCAGGATACAAGGTAAACTCAAAAAAAAATCAGTGGCCCTATTATATACAGATGATGAAGTGACTGAGAAAGAAATCAGAGAAACATCACCCTTTACAATAGCCAAAAACAGCATCAAATATCTGGGGATAATGTTAACCAAGGAAGTGAAAGACCTGTATATCAAGAACTTTGTGTCTTTGAAGAAAGAAATCAAAGAAGATACCAGAAAATGGAAAGATCTCCCATGCTCTTGGATTGGTAGGATCAACATAATAAAAATGGCAATCTTGCCAAAAGCAGTCTATAGATTCAATGCAATCCCTATCAAAATTCCATCACAATTCTTCAAGGCCCTGGAAAGAACATTAATCAACTTTATATGGAAAAACAAAAGGCCCAGGATAGCCAAAGCATCCCTATACAATAAAGGAACTTCAGGAGGCATCACCATACCTGACTTCAAGCTCTATTATAGAGCTATAGTCCTGAAAACAGCTTGGTATTGGCATAAAAATAGGCAGGTAGACCAATGGAACTGAATCGAAAGCCTTAATTTTAACCCACACACCTATGAACACCTGATTTTTGACAAAGAAGCTAAAACTGTACAGTGGAAAAAAGAAAGCATCTTCAACAAATGGTGCTGGCATAACTGGGTACTGGTATGCAGAAGACTGCAGATAGATCCATGTTTATCGCTTTGTACAAAACTTAAGTCCAAATGGATCAAAGATCTCAACATACATCCAGCCACACTGAAACTTTTAGAAGAGAAAGTGGGAGATACTCTTCAACGAGTTGGTACAGGAGACCACTTCCTAAACATAACACCAGTCGCACAGGCACTGAGATTGACAATTAACAAATGGGACCTTCTGAAACTAAAAAGCTTCTGTAAGGCAAAGGACACAGTCAAAAAGACAAAAAGGCAGGCCACAGAATGGGAAAAGATATTCACTAACCCTACATTTGACAGAGGGCTAATCTCCAAAATTTACAAAGAACTCAAGAAACAAGTCTCCAAAACACCAAAGGATCCACTTGAAAGGTGGGGTACAGAGCTAAATAGAGAATTCTCAGTTGAGGAGGCTAAAATGGCCAAGAGACACTTAAGAAAGTGCTCAACATCCTTAGCCATCAGGGAAATGCAAATCAAAACAACTCTGAGATACCATCTTACTCCTGTCAGAATGGCTAGAATCAAAAACACCGAAGACAATTTATGCTGGAGAGGATGTGGAGAGAGAGGAACACTCCTCCACTGCTGGTGGGAATGCCGATTCATACAGCCTCTTTGGAAATCAGTATGGAGATTCCTCAGGAAAATGGGAATTAATCTACCACTAGACCCAGCAATTCCACTCTTAGGCATTTATCCAAATGAGGCAGGTTCATACAACAAGGGCATCTGCTCCACTATGTTCATAGCAGCATTGTTTGTAATAGCCAGAACCTGGAAGCAACCTAGATGCCCCTCAACTGAAGAGTGGATAGAGAAAATGTGGTACATTTACACAATGGAGTATTACTCAGCAGAAAAAAACAATGGAATCTTGAAATTCACAGGGAAATGGATAGCACTGGAAGAAACCATCCTGAGTGAGGTAACCCAGTCGCAAAAAGACAAATATGGTATGTACTCACTCATATATGGATTTTAGATATGGATCAGGATAGTGCCAGTCTGCACTTCCACAGATAGAGAGTCTGGGAAACAGGAAAGAACCTAAATGATATGCATATATGCATAGTACCCAAGAGAAGAGGATGGAGACAAGATCCTCTGAATGGATGGGGAACACGGCGAGGGGTGGGGGGGGAGTGGGACCCGGGAAGAATAGAGGGGGTAAAGAGGAAGGGAGTTGGTCATGGGGGAACAGGAAGTTGAGGGGGTGGGGGTAGAATAGGGGGAAGAGGGAATCATAGGATCGAAGACAGATCAGGCAACAGAGTGACCTCGAGTGATCCAAAGGTATAACATCAATTGGCAAGTTAAGCAATAGTGGAGGGACCACCTCGAATGCCCATTCCTGATAATGAACTTGATGTCTATAACCATCCGGGAGCCTTCATCCTGTGACTGATGGAAGCAGAGGCAAACACACAACTAATCACTGAACTGAACCCAAGAAACCCAGTGACAGAGAGAGAGGAGTGATGAGCAAATTGGCAAAGAATGGGCTGGCAAAACCAGCAGAGATAGCTGATCTGAACAGGGGAGTGCTCTTGGACCCCAGACTGACAGTGGGGAGGCCAGCATGGGACTGATCTGGACCCCCCAAATGTGAGTGTCAGTGAGAAGGCCTGGGCAACCTATGGGGCCCTGAGCTGTGGATCAGTGTCTATCCCTGGTATACAAACTGTCTTCATGTGCCTATAGCACAAAGAGAGATGCTCTCTCAGCCTGGACTCTTAGGGGAGTGCCTTGACCCTACCAAGAGTAAAATGACAGACTCTAGATATCCCCTATGTGGAAGGATTTGGCAATAGGGTGGGAGGGAGGGGGGGAAGGGGAGTGCGGGAGGAGGGGAGGGAGAGGGAACTGGGATTGACATGTAAAACAAGCTATTTAAAATTAAAATAAAAATGATAAAAAAATTCCCTCACTGAAGGGGGAACCAATTTCCTTTGCACAGTGTAATAATACAGGAAGAGTTGGCAGTCTGTGTCCCGAGATGGTGCACACAAGAACGCCGTGATGCTGCTTGCTGATCTGGCTCCAGTCTCTAGAGCCTTGGGAGCAAGTTTCTGTTTCTGAGGCACTTTATCTCAGCAGTTCAAACTGAGACTCTCTCCATTGTGGCCTTAAGACTGCCAGCTCTCACCATCCTCATTTTACAGCTACTCCACTCCAGAAGATCAAGCTTCACTGGTCTGGGTTTGGAGAGGTTCCATACAGACTGTCATCTCCAGACCTTTTCTGTGCTCTGCTAAGAACAACTGACTCTGTACCTTGAGAATGTCACTTCCTCTGTAAAGTTAGCTACTCCTCTCCTTCAACTACTCCATCCTCTGCTTTCCTTTGTTTTGAGACAGACTTTTAACAGTATAGGCTGGCTTCAGGACTGCTAGATAGCCCAGGCTGACCTTGAATTCCTGATCTTCCTGTCTTGGTCTCCCTAGTGCCAAGATTAGACTACAGATGTCTCCCACGATACCTGGCCAGTTAGAAATATTTCTGGCCCTTCAAGAGTCAAACTCTACCTACTTCCACTCTCTTCTGCTCTTTTCCCTGAGGATGCAGTTCTATCTGTCTCCATTTATCTCTCTGTCTCTTTCTCTGTCTATCTCTTTCTTTCTTCCTTTACCTTACTCCCTTACCTTCTACCAGTAAACTTTCTACAGAAGTTTTGTCTGTAGGTCTCTCTGTGTTTCACACCCACCATGTGTTCCTGACCCATCACAGGACCTACAGTCCCACATAGCACTGTATTTCTAACACTTCCTATATACGATGGCACAAAATACACATTGCCCTTCAAAATGGGAGGAAAGGAAGGATAGTGAGAAAATACTGGACCAAAGCATGGCTGAAAACTCTCTTAGGAAATTCCAAAGTCTGCATCCCCATGTCTGATGTAAACACACTCTTTAGGTACCCAACTCCTTTCTCCTTTGCTGACTGTAATATACTTCCCTCTCTTGGGCTTGTTCCACACCCAGCTAACAGCTTTCCTTGTCAGGTATCCTATGGCTCTGGCATCTCCAACATCTTGAGGTCTCCAAGTCAATTCAAGTTTCACATTAACTTCAGGGAATGGACTCTCTGGGCCTCCATGCACGGATACATGCCTGTCCTCCCTCCTTACCCATGAAGGGAGATTACCCAACCCTCATCTAGAATGATGTGGCTGAAGCTGCCAAATTCTTCTGCTTGTGTGGCTGGAACTTTGCCCCCTTGTTCAAATACATTTTCACCAGCTTTCTATTATTTGATGGTTTCCTTTACTGCTTACTATTTTCCTTAATTCCTTTTCACAAGTTGGAAGCTTAGCTTGGTTGAGTCCTGCCCTGTGGTTACCACTCCTTTCATTCCATTTAGCACCAGGCTTTTCTTTAAACTTTTTATCTCCTTGAGCACTGGACTTAGCTCCATTACACTTCCTGGTATCTCTTTTCTCTTCAATCTGTACATTTTTTAATTTTTCTTGTTTAGCTTGCTCCTTTTCATTATAGACGTACATAAAATGAACACTAATAACCACAAAAGACAGTCAATACTAGGATGTCTTGAAATCTCTGTCAATGTTATTTATCCAAAACTCTTCAATTTAACCTCAGGCAGAATCTTTTTAGACAAAGGCAGAAAGCAGTCATACTCTTCACCATCACAAGAACAGTGTCTAGGCAGTTTATTAATATTCTTCAGTGTTCCTATTACTATGGCCCATTAAGCCCCACATAATGCATTTGACTGTTTTCCTAATCCAAAGTCCCCAAGTCCAAATTATACCCACAGGCAACCTGGTTAGGACAGGCACAGCAATATTGCACAGTCCTAATACTAAGTTCTGTCTTAGTGTTTCTATTGCTGTGAATAGACCCCATGACCTCTAAAACTTTTACAAAACAACACATTTAATTAGGGCTTGCTTACAGTTTCAGAGGTTTAGCTCATTCTCCTTCTAACAGGGAGAGGGTGACTTGCAGGCATATATGGTAGCTGAGAGTCCTACATTTGGATCTGAAGGCACCGGGAAGAGAGAGAACCACAGGGCTGTCTTGGGCTTCTGAATCCCCAATGCCCAATGCCAGGAATACATTTCCTTCAATAAAGTCATACCAATCAAAACAAGGCCATACCTACTTTTAGGGACTGTCATAAGCATTCTTATGTAAGAGCCTATTAAGGCCTTTCTTATTCAAATCACCACATAAACTATTTTAGTATTGTGGAATCATTACCATATCTATAGCTTGTAGCTGACAAAACTTTCATTATGAAGTACGTAAGGGCACATAATAAATATATTATTGTTGATCTATCTTTAGTATGCAATAGAACAACAGACTTTTTTATTGTGTTTCATATATCTATATAATGATTTTCGTCACTTTCATCACCCATTCCCTTCTCTCATTCTCCTTATTCCACCAGAACCTCACTTAATTGTCCCAGCTACTTTCATGAATTATTTTGTTTGCAGCCAGTTTCTTATCCAAACGTGGGTGCCAGGCAACTTCACAAGGAAAGGATAATATACCAATGGCTACACCACTTAAGAAAATGATAATCCCTTCTTCAACAAGAGTTAATTGCCAATATTTAATGGACAGGAAGGGGTTGGGGCATCTTGGTCCCTTCTCCATCCATGAGGAAATGTTAATGCTTCTGGTCTTGTATAGATCTTGTGAAGAACAAGTCAATTCATGTGTGCAATGGTTTTCTGGTGTCTAGAAAACAGAGTTTTGCTCTATATTGTCCCATCCCCTCACTTACCTTCTTCCATTCTCCTTTCAATATGTTCCTTGATTTTTAGAGGGGAAGTAATAAGATGAACATTCCACCGTCAATTATTGGCATAATTATAAAGTAGAAATACACTAGAGGAATACACAAAGGAAACATTTAAAGATATTAATATAAGTAATGAAAACAAAAAAGTCAAATGTCATTAAATCGAAATAATATATATCTCCTCAGTAACAGGAATAATCAATACAATGAAGAGACCAATACAGAGTGCAATAAAAATATCTATCAGGAAATAATTCATCTAAAAACATATATAGAAGATCACTAAATGAGTCATTATTAATTATTATTATTATCCCCAAATGAGTCATCTATAAACTAGTTGTTGTGAATATTCAGCAAGAAACCTGGGTATACAGTTTTCTCTATTGTATGCAGTCTTTGGTTCCTCTAGAAATATATACATAGGGGTGATATAGCTGCAATATACAGTAGTTCTCTTTTAGTCTGTGTAGTGACCTATATATTGACATCCATAGTGGCTGCAATAGCATTCCCATCAGTAATATAGAGGGATTCTTATTTAGCACCAACCCAACATTTTTAGCAACATTTGAGGTTTTTTGACTTCCTTTCTTGCAGCCATTCTCTGTGACATGTGATGGAATCTCCAGACAGGTAATCAGCCTAGATGTCCAACAACAGATGAATAGGTTAAAAATATAATACATATATACAATGGTCCCATATTCAACATATAGAAACAAAATCTCAGGCTTAATTCCTGGGGAGGCAAGAGTCAGTTCAGATGAGGCTTTGGTTCTCACATAGTGTACATCAGATGCTCTGCTTTCTGGAAAGATCTGTAAATGTTCTTTCAACCTCTGAGCTTTCTGTTTTGAAAGACATTTTCAAAGTGGACATAAAAACCCTAACAAATATTGTCATCTGTGTTCTCTTTAAAGGAAACTGGTTTTAAATACAAGTTGTAAGTATGCTGAAAAGAAATCTATGAGGAATAGTGGGAACAGCAAGGAGGAGATGGGGAAAAGGGGAAATAGAAAAAGGCAGGGAGGACGGGGGATGAATAGGAATACAATATACTGACATATACATGTAAAAATACCATAATGAAACAAATTGTTTTATCTGTTAATTTAAAAATTAATAAAAACACAATACTAAATAATAGAACACAATAAATTTATAAATTTACATTTGTACTATATGATATATTTGAAGTAAAATAATGTAGAGACAAAGAGAATGATTATATAACTTTATCAACTATACTTCCCAGGAATATGAGTCTGTTGTTAACATGTGTTCAATATCTGATCCATAAACAACAGAGCTTCAAAATATATGATATAAAACATTCAAGAGTAATAGAAAATTCCACAATTATTAAACAGAACCTTAACACATCTCTTCCAATATGTGATAGAACAGATATTTGGAAATTATGCTGAAGAATTCCACAAAATATAACAACTAGACAAAGAAAAATATGTAATATGAACAGGAGCTTAATTATTAAGTAATTTAAAATTGTAGTTTAAATTTTTCAGATATAAAATACCATCGTATTGATTGTATCACTATTCAGGTATATGGAATACTTGAAGAAACCATGCCTGTTTTAAACAGTGTCCTCCAGAAAGAGGAGAAATCTTTTCAAGCCCTTTTCAAATCTAACATTCCTGTGATTGCATATGAGAAAAACTACACTAATAGAAACTATAGAATAATCTATATTATGAAATTAGGTACAAAGAGTCAATTAATCAACTAGCAAAATAAAAAGGTGGTTATATCAAAAGCAGGCTTGTCACTTAACCGATAATATTGTGTCCATATCCATAATGAAGATTTGATAAACTTGTGGCTACATAAAATATTGTCATGGTTTAAAGAATTAAAGATGTCACAGAAAAATATTGATCTCTGTGTTTGTGTTATTCCTCAAATAAAAATCACAAATTAAGATTCACATGGTGTTTTCTTTAAGCTAATTTCACAAACACATGCATTTTAAAGTATCATTTGGTTTTTTAATCTAACAGGAGACTGAAGTGGTCTGGCCTAGATTTCCTTTCTGCCACTTCACTGGTGACCAAACTAGTTTCTGTGATCTCGAGACTTGATTTTGAACAAACAAGCAACTAAAAAACAACAGTGAGTTGGGTACCTCATGGGTGAGAATGCTAAGGCAAAATCAAATGCAACATTCAATTCTAATTGTGACTGACTGGGTTCAAATTCCTATTTCCACAGACTCCTTGGATACATCAATTCCTCTTATCTGCCCTGCTTCCAGTTCTGCTATGGAAGATTCAACATCTAAGCTGACAGAAGCCATCCCAGAGCCCACCGTTGCATTGGATGATGAGCTTAAAAGTAGCAATCTGTCCAAACCATTAGAGAAGATAGAATCAGGCATGAGTGTTGAGTGGTCAAGTGACACTATTGATAACGAACTCTTGGGCCGTGACTCATCCAAATGTTGCTGTGTTTCTGATAAGCCACATGCCTTTGGTGAGATATCCTCAGAGAGTCAAAAAGAAAATGATGAAAATTGTAATGTACTCTGTGCCTGGGTTCATCACAAGGGAAGATGTCGTGTTCTTTCAAGTACTGTTGCTAGTATTTCATCTTCAAACGCTCAATCCTCAATTGAATCCCTTCCTGCCCCCATTAATGAACAAGCCTCGTTTTGCCTTTCCTACCCCTGAACCAGAATGAACTCTGTGTGTGTGTTTGTGTAGGGGTGTAGTTGTGTATGATTCTGTACACTCTGTTTCCCTATATTGACCAATGACTTACTTTGGTGTGACACCTTCCACTTACTCAACATCTGTGCACCTTCATTTTTAGGACCCCAAATCCTCTCAGCTCTGCCTGGTCATCCAGACAATCCTGCCCCAATCTCCACTTATCTCAATCCTGGAGCAGGAGTGCTTGCTTGTTTCGTTGCTTGACTCCTGCTCACAGTCAGGTTTGGTCCCTGTGGGGAAGTGGGAGGGGCCATGCCTCTCATCCAGGACCCTCAGCCATCTAAGTGGAATGTACACAGTGAGAGGGAGACAGTTTCCCCAGATGAAGATTTGCTCAGCTCGTTGCCTGCTCTAATCAGCCCCTGGGAATAGGAAGATTTCCCCTGTTTGAACTCGAAGATAAAGAGAAAGTTTCACTCCTTTCTTTTATGATTTCTGTGTCCATAAAATCCACTATTATCTAAAAAAGGTAAAAAGAAATAAAACAAACCACCCAAACCCCAAAACATACAACAACAAAAAATCTTGGGCAGGAAAAGGGGATCACTGTTTGGCAATGCAGCCTGGAGAGAATGAACAAATTTTCATCTGATTGTACCCAAAACAATAGACATTACAAAAGGAATTTAACCCAAAGTTTGGGTCCATGGAAATGTCCTGTGATGTACTTGCCCAGATGATTGGACTCTGTAGCCACAGGATGGCCCACCTGTCTAAAAGATGTGACAACTACTGCTAGGCAAATGAAAAAGGAAACAAGCAAACAAAGAAACAGAAACAAGTTAGCTCTGGGTCAAGACTGTATATTTATAGCATCCCCTGACATGGTTGAGGCCCTCATCCTAGGTGCACCAGAGCACTGGCTGCCTAATGACTGAGTGAACCAGTACCAGGCCATACTCCTGGCCCACCCTCAAGTCTGGTTTTAGAAACCCACTTCCTCTGCCATCAATTTGGTTACCCTGTCTCCTGATGATGCAGACACTCATGCATGATTGTCTGGAGATGAAAGATGAAACCAGGGACGTGGGAGCTGCAGCAGTTACTTCAACTGAAATGACTTGGGCCCAAGCCAGGTACTTCAGCCCAGTGAGCAGAAGTGATCGATATGAACCAGGCTCTCAGATGGGGAAAAGTAAAGTCCACCACTATATATACCAACTATCAGTTGCTATGCTTTTACTTTCAGGAATATCCAAGGTATGATCTATGGAGAAAGAGGGCTTCTCATTGCTGGGAAAGAAGATATTAAAAAACTTAATCTTCTAGAGGTTATTTGATTTCCTCTCCAAATTGCTGTCCTCCACTGTTGGGCTTCTGATCTGGCTGCCCAACAACAGCCCTAAGAGCAGTGGGGCCGATTGATATTCTGGTGACATACCATGACCCAGTGTTGCTTGACACACCGTGGTAAAGAAGTAAGGGAGAGATAAAACCCTCAGGATGATGGTGGACACCAGAGGGAGAGATAATTCTCCCAGAAACAACTGTCAGGACTCTGGGAACTGACTTTCACCAGGCTCAGACCAAGGTATGATAGTATGTTAGTATAGACAGCCTAGTAAGGGACGTCTCAGCCAGATGCCAGTTAGTGTTCCAGTGAATCTGAAACAAAGAGCGTGTACCCAGGAAGGGATCAGAATGAGAGACCAACATCCCAGCAATGTCTGGGAAACTGACTTCACTAAGCACCGGTCTGCTGGGGGAAGAAGATAAAAATATTTGCTAGTTTTATATATACCTTTTCTAGGTAGGTAAACGTGTTTCCCATCCAGAGTGGAATTTCTCAAATAGTAAGCTTATCCATGGTCCTCTGATTTGGCTCCTCCCTAGCAATTTGTCTCCAACAGTGACCTAGCTTTCATAGCCAAAACCTCTCAATTACTACCTAAAATTTTGGACATAGAATAAGAACTTCAGTATGCATATAGACTTCAGACTTCTGGACAAGTAAAACGAATAAACAAGACATTAAAAGAAAGTCTAAACAATCTCATTAGAGTACAGAGAAGGACAGTTAGGGTTCCTTCCTTTGCTGTGCTTCAGCCTGCTGTATCCCATACAGGGAGAGATTTACCCACTATGAGACTCACTGCTTCCCAACTCAGATACCATGAGTTGGCTGAACTCTCTAATCATTCCTTTCTCAAGTCACTGTACATCTTCCAGTTCTCCACACAGGATATTCATTAGACTATCTGAGAGACCCAGCTGATCTGTGTGTCCACCACAAGTTTCCCCTTGTTCAAGTACAGTGATATCATCTGGGTCAAGTGATTAGCCAAGGGGTGCTGGAACCAACCTGTAAAGGGCCCTATGAGGTGATTCTCGGCACTCCTATGTCAGTGAAGTTAGCTGGTGTCACACCATGGAGCCACCACATCCAGGTCAAGAAAGCAGAAGCCATAAATGCTGCTGACAAATCGACTGTCTCTGGAGTATGTCCCATTGAAATGAAGGTTTCATGGGGTCCAGGGTCCTTGCACTCACTGCCCTACTATCTCTTCCTGAATCTTGTGTTTTACACTATGGGTATGAATACAGATTCAGGGTCTAACCCGCACTGCTCTCAGGCCTTGACTGGAAACTGAGGAAGACAGACACAGGGAAAGCATTAGCTAGTGTGACTACAGACCAGCAATTAATATTCCATCTTGACCTTTACTTGCTGAGGTCCACACTAAGTGTCTGGTTGTGTTAGAGTAAAGGAAAGATGGGAATTTGTCTTCTAAGATAGAAATACAGAGTTTACAATTCTATGCATGACGTACAGCAGGGCCTCTCTAGTTTCCAGAAACAAGGGAGTTTCCATTGTGAAAACTTGGGTAGTAAAACTGAGGCTTCCAGAAAATTTCCTTTAAAATGATTGTGGACTTTGGGAAACAGGAAAATCCTGAGGAATCAGACTCCATACCACAGGAAGGAACCTTGGGGATACAGTTTATCACTCACAGTTAAAAATCAGCCAGGATTTCTGGTTATGTGTAAACACCTGGGCCCCTGTACTACATAAGGATAAGAAGTAACCAGACTGTTAGCCCATTGACTGACAACTCACTATGATGGGGACAGCCTAGATTAATGTTTGGGGACCTATAAGGCACTGAAACTTGTCTAATATACTAAACATTTAACCTAGGTACTTTCCCTTATTCTGATGCCTGCTATTCTATTCTGACTTACAAGTTAATTCATCTGGATAACAACAATATTACCGAGCCCCTGATACTACTTGGTGTGGCAGTTACCGATGTTTTGACTAAATTTGCCTCTTCTGATAAGCAGATGGGTGGATCTAGACCTAGAGATATTAAAACAACAGTTAAGAGTTCTTTGCAGGAATGATTATACAAAATTGGAGGAGAGCCTTAGACTTATTTCTCATGAGATAAAGGAAACTATGTCAGGCTTTGGGAGAGACATATTGTTTCTCTGCTAATTTATCAGTAGTAATAAAAAAAAGTCTTGCCAAAGTTAGGTAAAAAAATCTCAAAAAATGAGAGAAAAAGAAATAAATCAGATAATTGGTACCAATCTCGGCACTTTTGGTCCTCCTGGATGTCAGTCCTGACTGGGCCTTTATTTCTCATTCTGATTAACAGCTAGCTCCTGCATCTTAAACTATTTGGCCAATTATGTATGAGTTCATTGAAACTAATGTTCCTTAGGACCAACTACACCTCTTTAGAGCAGGATGTGTCCACTTTTGACTGATTCACTAAGACCAGTGGAGAAGGTAACAGGGTCCCAAACCTTAGAAGGCCCTGAGACCTTAACAGAACTGACTCTATGATGGAAGTACCATTCAGGCCATGAAACTCAGCACATAGACAGTACCAATCTGCCAAAATGAAAAAAAAGTCCTACTCCATCCTGGAAAGTCTCTGAAAGTGCTAACCTTACTTTTGGGCTTCTGTAGTTCCACTTCTAACTGTTCTTGTTAACTGAAGTATGTCAGCCCAAGCATGGCTTTTGTGCTTAAAATCTCACCCAGTCTTTCTGAGGGCCACCTGGGAGTGCTATGCTCTGCAATGCCCTGTATTTATTGATTCAGTTTGATTTGGCTTATCGCATCAATAACATCTTGCCTTAAAATAATGCTTTAATGGATATCTCTTTGTTCCTAAGGAGTACATTTATAAAATTGCTCTAACAAATTAAAAAGAGGCCACTGATAACATTCTTTGCTCACAAATATAAAAGCCTAAGACTCTATTGAATTTGTTATTTTAACAAAATATATTATCCTTCAATTAATAGCATTGTCTCCAAGAAAGTTCTTTTTGGAAATCTCTTCTTAATTAGGAGCTCATATTCTGTTTGGATATCATGAACTGACATAATATGGTTAAGACAATATCACCAGTTGAAAAGAGAGTCATTGGAGATAAACTTGTAAAAGTAGATAGTATTTGTTGTGAAAGGTCTTAAATCCCATTCTAGAGAGAAAATGAAAAGCTTTGCACATGAACTTCTTTGCTGTGTATTCTATTTGGTAAGAATATTTAATATTTTGACCATTTCTATGGTTTTCATCTGTAACGATGGAAAACTCACAAGAAATTCAGTCCTTCGTATATACAAGGTTGTAGAAGTCTCTAAATTCTTTTAGTTTCATGTGTTCTTATTAAATTAAATCAATTTCTTCTAGATTGAAATGAATCCTCTATACCCTGTTGTACCTAGTGTGATAGTCATATGCGTCTATGTTACCCTAGTTGCCCTATCTGGGTTCTGATTCATATGAGATTATCATATTAACCTTTATTTCTTTAGTAGTATAAATGGTTAACATGTCCCAGGTTTGATCTGTCTCTGTTTCTGTCTCTGTTACTGTGTCTGTCTCTCTCTCTCTGCAATGCTGCAAATAAAACCTAGTGCTGCATGAATGCTAGGAATATGCTCTAACACTGAGCTGTATTCCCAAGCCTCTTGTGTTTACATGAGGTAAGACCTCATCCTGTAGCCCAGGCTAGCCCAGAACTCAAGGTTCAGACCAAGCTGGCTTCAAACTCCAGGCATTCCTTATGTGTCAGTCTCATGATCATTGGAATTACATATATTTAATTCCTGTTTAATTCCAATATCATACCTGGATATACAAATATTGATATGAATATGAATTAAAACACAAACAAAACATGGGTTTTAGTGATCAAACATGACTTCTTGTGCTTGTAAAGCAAACACTTTACCAATGGAGCTATCCCTTTCCATAATTTGTATACAAAATTTAATGCATGCTCTCACAATTATTTCATTGACTGACTTTCTCACTATTTCTTATTGAAAACAGTGACAGAATCATTCCATATAAAGATCATTTTTATTATATATGTTATATCAGCTTCTGGAAATCTTTATTATTACCCCAATTCATATATGTTCATCATTTACTTCATGCTATTCAGAATAGAATAAATCATTTCTTGAAAATACCTTAGAGTCCTATGTTGCCCCTAGAGACTCTCATGCTGAGGAGCATAGGCTATAGTATTTCACTCTTAGTATCATCATGGTCCACATAATTTGCACCCAAGACATAGCCTCATCACTCCCAGATAATCCCTACTACAACTAAAAGTCCATAGACCTAGCATAAAAATAATTTTCTGAAAAGAGAAATAATAAACATGGTTTGCCTAAGGAACTAGGATCTTGTGGAATTTCAAGGTGTTAAACAACTTTTTTCCTTTTAGTGTTTCCTAAATATGCTAGATGGTGAGAGACAGACAGACAATCAGACAAAAGGGAAAGAGAGAGAGAGAGAGAGAGAGAGAGAGAGAGAGAGAGAGAGAGAGAGAGAGAGAGAGAGAGAGAGACATACATATACCTCCCAGGTGAACTGGGCCCAAGAACCCAAGAACTTGAGCATAGGGAATCTGGCCCTGCCCCTCATCTTCCATATGGTGGCATGGGTGAGGGATAGATGGCTCCCTCACCCCTCATTGCCAGGGGTAGGTGGGAAAGCTTGTCCGTAAGTCATGAGAATGGAAAAACAGATCCTGAACCTCATTTGGGCAGGACAATAGAGCTGATCCTGTTGACTGGGGTGCATTTGAGCCTGCCCTGTGTTTCTGAGAGTGGGAGAGTTGGTCACACATCCCTGTCTTTCATATGGTGGCAAGGGAGGAAGAAAGATGCCCTCTCCAACTCTCCACTCACCACTTCCTGCAGTGGGCAGGAGATCCTGCCCTCCACCAGCCTCAGTTCTCAGGAGAGTAGGCACTCCACCAGACCTGGACAGCACAGTAGAGTTGACCTTTTTGGTGGGGCCACTAGTGAGCTAGCCCTGAAGGTGTGGGAAGAGAACTGGGCCCACCCCATTTGTCTGGCCTACAGGGCTAATGATGGGGGAAAGATGCCCTCACCCTCCCTACACCCTTCACCACCATCTGCAGGCAGTAGCGCTGAACCTGTATCTACCACCAGCTACAGCACTCAGAAGAGAGGTCCCTTCGCCTTGCCTGGGCAGCTCAGGAGAGCTAACCCCCATTGATGGGGTCGGGATGTGAGTTGGTCCTGAGAACATGAGCACGAAAGATCTGGTCTCACTCCTTATCTATCAGACAGTGGAATGGGTAAGAGAGAGAAGTCCCCCATTACACCCTTTGTGTCTATGGCAGGTGATAAAGCTGGCCCTGAGGTCAGTAGAACAAGAGAACTGGCCCTGCCTCTCACCAGCTGCAGCACTGGGCTGAGCGGCCCTTGTACTATACTTGGGCAGCTCAGTACACCTGACCCTGGTGCGATAGTTGTGAGTGACTCAGTCCCGAGGGTGTGAGAGCAGGAGAACTGACCCCCTTTTCTGGTTACTGAATAGGGTGAGCTAGCCAGGCTTATGAGTTGGCTGACCCGAACAATCACCCATCTGTGATCTGCTGAAGTATGTGAAGGGACCAGTCCTGCAGACCCAAAGCTTCAGGATCTCCATGACACAGGACAACAACAGGATATCCAAGAGGAGCCCCAGTGAGGGCCCAGTATCCATAATGTAACATAAACCAGAGGCCTCAAAGCAGACCAACATGTCATTGCAATGAACACTTGCAAGTAAAGGGTATACTGTGGGACTCACTGCTTAACACTACAGCTTCCACAATGAGATTTACCTTGTCTTTTGATTTTTTTTAATCTGGGGGAGGTTGTTGCAAGTGCAGGTGTGAAGGGATGGGGTGAAAACTGGGATCGAGATGCATGATGTGAAATCCACAAAGAACCAATTAAAAGTTAAATTAAAAAAGAAACATAAACTTCAAAGAAATGCTTGTTCTCCTTAGCCAAAATACTGATAAAGAGGGAAACTACCAAGATAATTTTTTAAAGCTGATGCACAATTGAACAAATTACTGGCAGAAAGTCATCACCAAATGAGTTTCAGTGTGATTACACAAGGAAATGGTCTATCTTGCCAGGTTCTGTTTGTTTCCTCAGCAGGACTGTTTCAGTGAGTACAAGTAAAAAAGTGATTTATTCCCCTTCGGAGAGGCAGAAAAAAAACCATTTGCTTTTGTGGAGTAAGGTTGGAAGGGTTTAGCAGGTATCTTAGTTTCTTTCCTGTTACAGTGATAAAATATTCTGCTAAAAGAAAATTGACTTTTGGAAAGTACTCACAGTTCAGTTAAAGCTTTAAACATCTGCAAACACTGTGTCCACAATCAGAAAATGGAGAGGGATAAATACAAGCTCCTGCTTAGCTGCCTGTTTCCACTTATATAGTCCAGGATTGCCTGTCTACAGAGTGGTAACACACAGAATGGGCTGGTCTTTCTACCTGACCCAATCAAACACCCCCACAGCTATGCCTAGAAACCTAACTGCTAGGTGTTTCTGATGTTTTTAAGTTGACAATTGACACTAATCATCACAGAAAGCATAGTAATCTCCATCCTTTTCAGAGGATAAGCAGATAGGACTCCAACTCCTCTCCTGGGATAGTATTAATGAGGATGATATGGGAGAATTTTCTTGTCTTATGACAGAAAGAAACAGGGAAGTATCATGATTCCCTGCTAGATTGATGCAGAAGGCTGATGGAGAAAGCAGATCTTTTACATTTCTTGCCACAAATAAGGTATCAAGAAGAGGTGAACTTAATCAGTTTTTCTTTCCTCCCTCAACATAATGTCAGCAGCGTCCAGCTGAGGATTAGTTTCTCTCTACTTTAGTGACTTGATACAAATCAGTTTTCTGCCTCACAACTCTATGACATATAAAAACTGGAACAGTTAAATGTTGTTCAACACTAGCAATTTCAGGAAACACCTAAACAGGATTAATATCTATAAAGTGAGAAGATTAAATAGAATTCAACTTATAATACCATAATACACAAAATACTCAGTATAGAAATGAAAATTAATCACAACTTGAATAAACAAATATGCAGATATTGAAAAATAAGATTACACATATTAGAATTATTTGATATTTTCCACAGTAATCATAAAAGTCTTTCAATAATGAATTGCAAGCACTCTTGAAAGAAAGTTAAGACTATGAAATTTCAAACAATATAAAACAAAGAAAATGAGTAAAGAGAACTTTAAAATGGGAGAAAATAACAAAAGATTATCAGATAGACAAAATAATGGATTGAAGTGAAATCAGTATCAATATAAATCACTCAATATGAAAAATAGAGGGCATACACACTTAAAACAAAAATAAACCAAGAAACCCTAGGGACCATAAGAATAATAACAATGAAAGCTCTGTCTTTTTCAACTCAAATTCCAAAAGTAGAGATATGTGGGAGTCTAAGCAAATTTAAAAAATGACTAAAAATAGGATCAATATGTGGTGGGCATAATTAAAATTTGAAAGTTATAGTACACCATAACCTTAAAAATCAAAAGTGCTTTATACTAGAATACATGACAATCAATCCTCTGCAGTCTTAAGAAATTGAAAAATCACTGAGATAAGTGAAATTTATGGCATATTGAACAATGAACGAAGGCAAATTTAAATGACATCATATTTTTCATCTGAAACCACGAAGTTCAGTGGGAACAAACCCATTCTTACGAGTACAAAAAGTAATTCTCAATCATGAAATTTATATCTGATGAAAGTACATGTTGTGTGTCAAGACACAAGACATTCTTCAAAGGAAAAAATAACACACACAGAAAAAGAGAGAATTTACTGCTAAGAAACTTATTTGAGGTTGGAAAGATGGCTCAGAGGTTGAGAGCACTGACTGCTCTTCCAGAGGTTCTGAATTCAATTCCCAACAATGACATGGTGACGCATAAACATCTATATAATAGAATGTGATGCCCTCTTCTGACATGCAGATTTACATGCAGAGGACTCATACATAAAATATAAATAAATTATTTAATTAAGAAAGAAACTTCTCAAAAAAGAAAAGTCATACAATGGAATAAATCTTAAAACTGCAAAGAAGAAAGTATATTAGAATGAGTAAAAATGTAAGTATAACAGATTAAGCTTTTCATCATGAATTGCTTAAACCTTTGTGGATGAAGTGCAAATTATAACATATGTACTACTCTGCTACATGCACATGGCAGCCCAGAACTGTAACTCCATTTCCTGGGGACCTGACACCTTTACACCAAAGCACATAAAATAACGTTTAATAGATTATATAAAAGGAGTTACATAGTAATATAATTAATATCATGAATAAATTTAAAGATAAATTTAATTAAGTAATACACACAGTAAAAAGAGAGAAAAATGAAATATATGGAACAAACGTATAAAGTTTAAAATGCCTATGTAATTTTGAGTATAAAATTTAAAACTTTTGCCAGGTGGTGGTGGTGCACGCCTCTAATCCCAGCACTTGGGAGGCAGAGGCAGATGGATCCCTGTGAGTTTGAGGCCAGCATGGTCTACAGAGAGTTCCAGGAGAGACACCAAAGCTACACAGATAAACCCTGTTTTGAACTCCAGCCAATAAAATCCATCATGGAAAATATTTGTAATGATTAAGAGACATAATCTAAGTATTCTTGGGGTAGGAGGAGCTAAGATACAAATTAAAGGCATACAGAATCGGTTTACTTACGTTATAGCACAAAACTTCCATAAGGCATAGATACAAACATGTACTTTCAGAAAGCATTTAAGATACCAAATAGACATGGTAAGTAAAGAACTTCTTTACATCACATTATACTTGAAATGTTATATCTATAGAAAAAAGACATTATGCTTACAAATTTAGCATAACATCCACTTAAAAGGAGAAAATCAGAATAACATTAAATATCTCAGTGGTGATCCCCAAAGACAGAAAACTTGTTTGTTTCTAACCCAGAGAATAAACTGCCAACAATGGTTACTATAGTCAGCAAATCTATCTTTAAAAATGATAGTGAAATCAAAATAAGATAAGCTTTTGAGACCGTCACAAACCAAAGTAGTTCATGAACATTAAACCAGCACTGCAGAAGATAAGGAAAGCTATCTTACCAGATAGTTCACCTGCTTTCACAGCAAAGAATTAAAACAAGACACAGACACTGAAAAGTATAACACAGGATTTACTGTAGGAAAAAATGCACTGTTAGTAAGAGTGGGCATTGCAAAGCAGAAGCAGCCCCAAGGTGAAGCAAGCAGATATCTTTAGTTCACTTTTTGAGGATTTCCATCTAATTATCTTCCATTTCTCCCCCTCAGGAATGATAACTATCAGCTCTCCTGACTCATATATATATTATCACTTGAAGATAACCTTATAGAATGAGGAGGAGGTGGAACTGAGATTACTTTCACCAAAATATATCTTTTCATGATAAAAGCAAGATTTTAGGAATTCAAGGATCATAACTCAAATTAATGAATGCTACATATGATATACTTATAAGATAATAAAACTAAATGGAAGAATTTAAACTATTATCCAGAGACAAAGATACATATTGATTTACTCTATGCTTATTCAATACAGGGTGTTTAAATTTTTACTCAAAACAGTAAGAGAAAGAAATGAAAATAATTCTCAAATTGAAGTAAGTGATCAAATTACTTCTCTTTACAAATGATAAGATTTTATACTTCAAAGACTCAAATGTATGACTTTTAGATGTGATAAACTTATTCAACAATGTAGCTGTATGTAAAATTAAAATGTTTTTCTATATACTAAGTGTGATGCTTTGGATAAGAATACCACTGCCCCCCATGCTCAAATTCAAATGCTTGGTCCCTAGTTAGTGGAACTGTTTGAGAAGGATTAGGAGGAATGGCCTTGTTTGAGAAGATGTGTCACTGGGAGTGGGCTTTGAGGTTTCAAAAGTCAATAACATTTCCAGTTAGGCCTCTCTCTGCCTCATGCTTATGAATAAGGATGTAAGATCTCTGCTAGTGCTCTAGATCTATGCCTGACTGTCTGCTGCCATGGCCCCTGCCATGATGATCATGACTCACCCTTTAAAACTGTAAAGCCTCAAATAAACTCTTCCTTCTATAAGTAGCCATGATCGATGATGTCTTATCACACCAATACAAAAGTAGTTTAGACACTAAGTGTTAACATTCTAAGAAACAAATCAGAAAAATTCTGAATTCACAGTTCCAATCAAGACAGGCATATGACAATATTGGAATATAACTAACTAGGATGTAGAAAACTCTTCAATGAAAATTATAAACTATGGAAGAAGGAAACTGAAGTGGTATTATACAATGAAAAGATATCATGTGCTCATGAATTAGCAAAGTAATACCATGAAATACTAACAAGGATGATCTATAGATTAAATGCAGTTACCATCAAATTCCCAATGATATTCACAGAAATAGAAGAAAAAAACAACAAATAAAACAAACTCCTAAAATTCATATGAAATCTCAGAAGACTGTGAAATCAATGTTACCCTGAAGGAAACAAAAGCAATGTTGACTATATCACAAAAGCTGATTTAAAATAATACTACAGAGGCATAGTAAGAAAAAATTCATGGTCCTTGCACAAAAACAGGCATGCAGACTAACTGAATAGATGAGATAATCAATAAACAATCTCATGTAGCTATAGATAACTGGTTTTTGACAAAAGTTTCATAAATATAGCCTCTATAACAATTATGTGCTTTGAAAAATAGTCGTATGTGGAAGACTTCTCACTTATTTTACACAAAATTTTATTCAAAATGATAAATGTCTTTAATATGTTTGTAGAAACTTTGAAAGTAGTATAGGAAAATACATTAAGATATAAACATAGTCAAAAACTTTCTGAATAATTCTCTAATAGCTTAAGAATTAAGAAGTAGAATGGTGAAGTAGGATTCCATCCAATTCAAACATATAGCCACCAATTTGTCAGTCTATAAATATCCTTCACAGTGAGAGAAATCTCTGCCACTTGTTCTAAAAGAATATGTAACTATCAATAATATGTAAAGAGGTAAAACAGTTAAACACTGGCTGAAAAATAAATCATCCCATCCGTAAATGGGCCAATGAATTTAATGGATAATTCCCAAGGAGTAGAGAAGGCTAAAAATCCATACCCATGGCAGAAATTCAAATCAAAACTACATTGAGATTCTACCTCACATCAGTTAACACATTATCAACAAAATAATAAGTAGCAAACATTACTGAGAAAATGGTAAGTATAAAAAATATAATAGTAGCAAACATTACACAGGAGATGGTAAAAATGGAATAGTGTAACTGGAGTTCTTAATTGATCTAGATAATAAAAACCTAGGTTTAGTTATAGAGGAAAATGCTGAGAGATCAGAGAGAAAGAGGAGCAAGCCACCACCACACCTTAACTCCTAAGTATCTTAGGAGACCAGAGAGCAAGTTTCTGTTTCTCCTGCTTATATCCTGTTTTAGCCCAGTTGCCTCACTTCCTGTCTCTCTGTACAGACCTCCAGATCGCTATGGTTAGCC
This sequence comes from Mesocricetus auratus, assembly GCF_017639785.1. Taxonomy (NCBI): domain Eukaryota; kingdom Metazoa; phylum Chordata; class Mammalia; order Rodentia; family Cricetidae; genus Mesocricetus; species Mesocricetus auratus. The sequence goes on along the minus strand of NW_024433436.1, from coordinate 4,684 downwards.
AGTGGAAAGCTCCATTCTCTGACCTTCAGACGGGCTTTATTTGTTCAAGCAAGATATCACCACAGAACACTGATTACACTTTCAATAATAATGGAAATTAGTTCATATACTATGGGAATCATTATGGAGTAATAGGAGAACTATGTAAAATGATCTCATAATGTGTGTGTGTGTGTGTTCAAAAGAACCAAAATTTCCATGAAGAACATATACCCAAATCCCCATGTTCATTGTTGCCCTGTTCGCAAAAACCAAGTCATGGAATTGTCCTAGATTAAGATCAATAAGTAAATGGATAAAGAAAGTATGATAGTATATTTATGAATTAAATTCTCAAACGATGAATAAAAAAATGAAAATAAATCCCACCATGAAAAATAGCACCTTGGAGAAAGCATATAAGAGATAATATCATCTATATGAAATGTAAAACGACAGACACACATACACAATGAAGTATATTCTGCCATATGATACATGATCTTATATGATTGGTATGAAAATGGAGATTGTAAAGCTGAACAAATAAGGCACTTTAGATAAACATCATGTGTTCTGTTATATGTAGAACTAAGAATTGAAAAGCCATGAATATAGAATGGTAATTACTGTGTGAGGAAAGGACCAAGAGAGGTTGATGGATGTTAAATATTAACATTGTACTTTATATACATAAAATAAAAATGTTGCAATGAATCCATTATTTGGTATAGTTAATATACATTAAATATATTGAAAGCCAGAATAGGCTGGATTAAGTAGAAAACAGAATATCTGAACTTGAACATGACTATATATGGTCATATTTTCTCACAAGAATAGTGAAAAAACAAGACTCAAGAGTAAACAGATCTCTGAGACATAAGATCTTTATGATACCGTTATAAGAACAAACATCTGACTCACTGATATACCTGATGAAGGTAAGCTAAAGGCAAAGAGTATATTAAACATATTCAGTGGAATACAGCACCAAATTTCTCCCATTTTAAGAAAGCCATGGATGTGCAAGTACAAGAGGTGTTTATTTCAAATGGATCTGACCAAGAGATAACCTCTTTACAGCATATTACGACCAAAAGTGCATTTCAGAGAAAGCAAATACACTAACAGAAAGACATAAACTTGGAGAAAAGGGAATATACATACATACATATATATATATATATATTTCTTTAAAAAGTTTCTTAATTCAAAAAAGTGATTAAGTCGTTCTAAAAACCTTCACTCCTCATTTTCATATGTAAACATAAATATCAAACTTAGTTACCTGTCAGCATCATACTAAAGTACAGACAGTAAAAGAATTAGCACAATATGTAACAGAGATTGACAATGTATCTGTGTACAAAACATGGTCCTCAAACATTGAGGTCTTATTATGATACTTAGGTGTGAACTTCCAGTGTAATACTGACCTCTGGGTGGGGCAGCCTATGTAATTTACAGGAATGTTCCCCCAAGGACATCAAATGTCGATTCCCTTTCTGTGGCATCTATTGGAATGTAATCACTCCTGTAAAAAGGAGAGCTGACTCTGGAAACTTGGAGTAAATATGACTGCAATAGCCTCCCAAGGTTCCCAACTGTCCTGACCCTTCATGGCCATCACTGATGTTAAAGGAAAGAAAGAAGTCACCTAGCATCCTATTCCTAGACTTTGCAAGGCCCCACTAGAACTCCATGACTTGCCCCCTATCCAGGTCCAAACTTGACAAGGGACCAATATGAAGGTAAACCAACCTTCTTAATGTCAACACAATAGTTTTTTTTTTCAAGTCAACATGTGCAAAGTAGTAGTGACTGTCAGTTAAAACAACGTTTAATACATCTTAGAGTGTTTGATTTTCTTCAGAAACTGCTGTTGTCTTGCGTGCAGTTTCTCTCTTTCTACCAGGAGCCTGCAGAGTGTAGATGTACTCGGTGGCCTTTTTCAGGATGACCACCTTAGCGGCCTTCTCATTGTGTACCAGCTCAGGCACAAGATCCCTGAGGTTCAGGAAGCTGGAGCGTATGCTGTCATGGTGGCATTGGAGCTCCATCATGTTGTGGTTGCGGCGACCCTCAATGTCCTCCAAGTTTGAGTTGCAAGGACCCAATCTAGTAGGCTTCAGTGGGAGGACACACTTGAGGGACCCTAGTGAAGCCGTGCGCTTAAGCTTCTTGGGCAGCAGCGTGTCCTAGCTGTCCACATAGGGCGAAAGTGGTGCGGGGCATAGTTGTGCTGCACATCAATGAGGATGCAGCCCTTGAGGATCAGCTCACTGGGCTGCTGGTACCCAGGGCCCAGAGCTGCCTTCTCAGGGCGCTCCAGCTACTGTGCGGAGCCTGGTGACAGTCTTGGAGCACTGAGTCTCCTCCACCGTGACCGCATTGATTTCTTCTTCATCTTCCTCCTCAATATCTGAGTTGCTCAGGTTTCCCTCTCAGGAGGTGCTGAAGGCCTGGTGGTCACCATGGGCGACTACAGTGCCCACAGTGCCAGCACTGGTGGGGATGGCCGGTACTGGCAACCACTGGCGCTTATTCGCTGTGAAGACGACCACAACAGGGTCCATGCACTCTGAATCCAGGTGTGCAAGCTCTGTGAGCCAGGCGGCTTTCCCATGCCCTGCACCTGCTGTTCAGCTGAGTGCTCACTTGGTCCACAGAGATGGCTGCAGCTGCCACTCCAGGGGCTGAGGTGCTGGGGCTGGCAGCCAGGGACCCAGAGCAGTCTGGCAGCTTCTTGCTTACTGCACTCTCCTGCTTCTCCCGGGTGGAGACACCACTCCACATGCAGTCCCGATTGATGATTGGGTTGCTGGTGAGGCCACGGAATCCTCCCAGGCCAAAAACATCCTTCTAGGCCGGGTTACCCCATAGGTCGGCCTCAGGCAGCAGCATCATGGTGGCCCAGTTCACTGGCTCCAGGCTGTGTTCCACCAAGGCACCTCTAGGTGACAACCTAGACATAGGCAACAGTTCAAACTTCTTCCAGATGTCCACCCCCGAGGCATACAGTCGCGACCGCCTGCCAAAATAGATGCCATCTTCTTCCGGATAGAAGCAAGGCTTCAGCGAATCAAACTCCAGGTCTGAGTTCTTGCAGATCATCCCTGGCATAGTGGATGTAGTGCTGCTGAGCATCCATTAGTCTCTGGCTGGCAACTAAACACTTTCTTCTCAGCTTTTTGTTTTGTTTTTAGTACAGGAGTGCTTCTGTCCCCTGGGGTGTCACAGAGGGTGTGGCATTCAACAAACCTCCAATACTCTCCAGGACTACTGGAGGATGATCCAATCTGAGGCTTTTCTGTGCTGGGACCTCCGGTGGGCTTTAGGGACAGATGGGTCCTCCAGGTGGTTACAGTCTGGTTGCCCTTGTGCCTAACTAGGGCTCTCCTGGCTCCAACCCAGTTCTGAGGAGCATCTCCCCAGGAGCATCGTGTCCCGTGCCTTCCTCCTCCACCCTACTTTGAATCCACCCACCAGGTCCAGACAGATGATTGTCACTTCATGTGAAACTTTCAAGGACAGAAGGGCACTGATGATGCCTTTCAAGTCCCCAAAGAAAACACTTTTCAACTGAGATTAGTATATACAGCAATATTACCCTTCAGAATAAAAGGAGAAATATGATCTCAGAAAAACACAAATTGTGGGAATGCAGGACCACAGATGAGTATTAAGGAAGTGCTTAAGGAAACCTCCACTCAGAAGAGGAAGAAACAGGCACAAACATGACTGTTCCTGAAAGAAAATATCCCATTATAAGTGTAGACATGCAAATGAGAAATCGAAAGGAATCAAACATTAACAGTACAACAGAACATAAAACTTGTAAGAGAGGAGGAAATGAACTCAGAATATTTGAAAAAGAAGAATAAAATTTAGATATTACCCAGTTTTTACAATGAGTATAATAATCTTAATTCTTCAGTTAAAAGATACGGAGAATCTGCTTGGGCTAAGGCATATTTCAGAAGTATGTTGTTTACAAGAAATTAATCTGTTTGCAAAGAAACAGATTGAGTGAAAATATGGAAAATGATAATCCAAACAAATGTAATTAAGCAGGAAGTCATAATCATAACCAGCAAAATAGGCTTTAAGACACAAAGAGTCACTACTATACACTGAATAAAACAAGAATACATGAAGAAGGTATAACTAAGGATTGGAAAGTGGTAGAGTGCTTGCCTGGCATGTGCAAGGATCTGAATTTGATCTCCACACCATAAAAGGAAGATACAGCTACTAAAAATGTAAATGTTCCCAATGCTGATATCCCTAGTTTTTATAAATCCACAGATAGTCATAAGGCCTCCATAAAATAATAGCAGGTTACTTCTTTTCCCTGATTCAAATAAAATCATTGAAAACAATAGATCTTCAAAACAAATAATCAGCTAAGAAACATCAAAACAATAATGTATGTAGTACAATGATTTAAAAAGTAATCTGTACAATATTCAACACAACAGCTCCAGAATACACATTTGATTATTTGCACATTATTCTAACATACACCATTTATTAAGACTGAGATAAATTATTATTGGATTAAAATACAATAATTCATTGTATCATATATAATCTCAATGGAATTTGAAAAGAAATCAATAGCAAAAGAAACTGAATAATCTATTCACATATGCTGTGTTTAGACAACAAAGTAATACAAATGGATGAGTTATTGAAGAAG
>NW_024433435.1:0-1343 GCF_017639785.1 Mesocricetus auratus | reverse complement strand
AAGATATGCCTATGAAAATAAAAGAATTTTAGAGAACACCAAATAGGCTGGACCAGAAAAAGAAGTCACCTCGCCATATAATGATCAAAACATCAAACCTACAGAGTAAAGAGAAAATATTAAGAGCAGCTAAAGAAAAAGGCCAAGTAACATACAAAGTCAGACCTATCAGAATTACACCTGACTTCTCAATGAAACGATGAAAGCCAGAAGATCCTGGACAGATGTCCTACAAACGCTAAGGGAACAAGGATACCAGCCCAGACTACTATATCCAGCAAAGCTCTCAATTACCATAGATGGAGAAAACAAAATATTCCATGACAAGGCCAGATTTAAACAATACGTATCCATGAATCCAGCTCTACAGAAAATGCTAGAAGGAAAACCTAGACCAAGGAAGTTAACTACATTCACAAAGACACAGGCAATATATAATCACACTTTACAAAACACCAAAAGAAAAAGGGAGGAGAAAGTACACAAAATAACTTCACTAACAATAAATCAAGCACAAACAAGGATCATCAATCAATGGTCATTAATATCCCTCAATGTCAACGGCATCAACTTGCCTATAAAAAGACACAGACTAGCAGAATGGATACAAAGATAGAACCCTTCCTTCTGCTGCATACAAGAAACACATCTCAACTTCAAAGACAGACGTTATCTCAGAGTAAAGGGTTGGGAAAACATCTTCCAATCAAACGGTCCCAAGAAACAAGCTGGTGTAGCAATCCTAATATCTAACAAATTACACTTCAAGTTAAAATCAATCAAAAGAGATGAAGAAGGACACTTCATATCCATCAAAGGAAAAGTACATCAAGACGAAGTCTCAATTTTAAACATCTATGCCCCAAATACAAAGGCACCTACATTCGTGAATGAAACATTACTAAAGCTCAAAATGCACATAAAATCTCACACACTAATAGTAGGAGACTTCAACACTCCGCTCTCACTGCTAGACAGGACCTCCAGACAGAAACTTAAAAAAGAAACAAAGGAACTAATAGAAGTTATGACACAACTGGGTTTAAAAGACATATATAGAACATTCCACCCAAATACAAAGGGATATACCTTCTTCTCGGCACCACCTGGAACTTTCTCTAAAATTGACCACATAATAGGAAACATAGCAAATCTCCACAGATACAAAAATATGGAATAACCCCCTGCATCTTATCAGACCACCATGCATTAACATTAGAATTCAACAATAACACAAATCGCAGAAACCCTAAAAACTCATGGAGATTGAACAATGCACAATTGCACCATCCCTGGGTAAAGGAACAAATAAAGAAAGAAATTAAATTCTTCCTCGATTTCAA
>NW_024433434.1:0-22754 GCF_017639785.1 Mesocricetus auratus | reverse complement strand
GTAGTGACTTCCTGGTGCACAGTAGTGACTTCCTGGCGCACAGTAGTGACGTCACAGTGAACAGCAGTGACTTCCTGGCGCACAGTAGTGACGTCACAGTGAACACTAGCGACTTCCTGTTGCACAGTAGTGACTTCCTGGCGCACAGTAGTGACGTCACAGTGAACACTAGCGACTTCCTGTTGCACAGTAGTGACTTCCTGGCGCACAGTAGTGACGTCACAGTGAACAGCAGTGACTTCCTGGCGCACAGTAGTGACGTCACAGTGAACAGCAGTGACTTCCTGGCGCACAGTAGTGACGTCACAGTGAACAGCAGTGACTTCCTGGCGCACAGTAGTGACGTCACAGTGAACACTAGCGACTTCCTGTTGCACAGTAGTGACTTCCTGGCGCACAGTAGTGACGTCACAGTGAACACTAGCGACTTCCTGTTGCACAGTAGTGACTTCCTGGCGCACAGTAGTGACTTCCTGGCGCACAGTAGTGACGTCACAGTGAACACTAGCGACTTCCTGTTGCACAGTAGTGACTTCCTGGCGCACAGTAGTGACTTCCTGGTGCACAGTAGTGACTTCCTGGCGCACAGTAGTGACGTCACAGTGAACAGCAGTGACTTCCTGGCGCACAGTAGTGACGTCACAGTGAACAGCAGTGACTTCCTGGCGCACAGTAGTGACGTCACAGTGAACACTAGCGACTTCCTGTTGCACAGTAGTGACTTCCTGGCGCACAGTAGTGACGTCACAGTGAACACTAGCGACTTCCTGTTGCACAGCAGTGACTTCCTGGCGCACAGCAGTGACTTCCTGGCGCACAGTAGTGACGTCACAGTGAACACTAGTGACTTCCTGTTGCACAGTAGTGACTTCCTGGCGCACAGTAGTGACTTCCTGGCGCACAGTAGTGACGTCACAGTGAACACTAGCGACTTCCTGTTGCACAGCAGTGACTTCCTGTTGCACAGTAGTGACTTCCTGGCGCACAGTAGTGACGTCACAGTGAACAGCAGTGACTTCCTGGCGCACTGTAGTGACGTCACAGTGAACAGCAGTGACTTCCTGGCGCACAGTAGTGACTTCCTGGCGCACAGTAGTGACGTCACAGTGAACAGCAGCGACTTCCTGGCGCACAGTAGTGACGTCACAGTGAACAGCTAGCGACTTCCTGTTGCACAGTAGTGACTTCCTGGCGCACTGTAGTGACGTCACAGTGAACAGCAGTGACTTCCTGGCGCACAGTAGTGACTTCCTGGCGCACAGTAGTGACGTCACAGTGAACAGCAGCGACTTCCTGGCGCACAGTAGTGACGTCACAGTGAACAGCAGTGACTTCCTGGCGCACAGTAGTGACGACACAGTGAACACTAGCGACTTCCTGTTGCACAGTAGTGACTTCCTGGCGCACAGTAGGGACGTCACAGTGAACACTAGCGACTTCCTGTTGCACAGCAGTGACTTCCTGGCGCACAGTAGTGACTTCCTGGCGCACAGTAGGGACGTCACAGTGAACACTAGCGACTTCCTGTTGCACAGCAGTGACTTCCTGGCGCACAGTAGTGACTTCCTGGCGCACAGTAGTGACGTCACAGTGAACAGCAGTGACTTCCTGGCGCACAGTAGTGACGTCACAGTGAACAGCAGCGACTTCCTGGCGCACAGTAGTGACTTCCTGGCGCACAGTAGTGACGTCACAGTGAACACTAGGGACTTCCTGGCGCACAGTAGTGACTTCCTGGCGCACAGTAGTGACGTCACAGTGAACAGCAGCGACTTCCTGGCGCACAGTAGTGACTTCCTGGCGCACAGTAGTGACGTCACAGTGAACAGCTAGCGACTTCCTGGCGCACAGTAGTGACTTCCTGGCGCACAGTAGTGACGTCACAGTGAACACTAGTGACTTCCTGTCGCACAGTAGTGACGTCACAGTGAACACTAGGGACTTCCTGTTGCACAGTAGTGACTTCCTGGCGCACAGTAGTGACGTCACAGTGAACACTAGCGACTTCCTGTTGCACAGTAGTGACTTCCTGGCGCACAGTAGTGACGTCACAGTGAACAGCAGTGACTTCCTGGCGCACAGTAGTGACGTCACAGTGAACACTAGGGACTTCCTGTTGCACAGTAGTGACTTCCTGGCGCACAGTAGTGACGTCACAGTGAACACTAGCGACTTCCTGTTGCACAGTAGCGACTTCCTGGCGCACAGTAGTGACTTCCTGGCGCACAGTAGTGACGTCACAGTGAACAGCAGTGACTTCCTGGCGCACAGTAGTGACGTCACAGTGAACACTAGCGACTTCCTGTTGCACAGTAGTGACTTCCTGGCGCACAGTAGTGACGTCACAGTGAACACTAGCGACTTCCTGTTGCACAGTAGTGACTTCCTGGCGCACAGTAGTGACTTCCTGGCGCACTGTAGTGACGTCACAGTGAACAGCAGTGACTTCCTGGCGCACAGTAGTGACGTCACAGTGAACACTAGCGACTTCCTGTTGCACAGTAGTGACTTCCTGGCGCACAGTAGTGACGTCACAGTGAACAGCAGTGACTTCCTGGCGCACAGTAGTGACGTCACAGTGAACAGCAGTGACTTTCTGGCGCACAGTAGTGACGTCAGAGTGAACACTAGCGACTTCCTGTTGCACAGTAGTGACTTCCTGGCGCACAGTAGTGACGTCACAGTGAACAGCAGTGACTTCCTGGCGCACAGTATGGACGTCACAGTGAACAGCAGTGACTTCCTGGCGCACAGTAGTGACGTCACAGTGAACAGCAGTGACTTCCTGGCGCACAGTAGTGACGTCACAGTGAACACTAGGGACTTCCTGTTGCACAGTAGTGACTTCCTGGCGCACAGTAGTGACGTCACAGTGAACACTAGCGACTTCCTGTTGCACAGTAGCGACTTCCTGGCGCACAGTAGTGACGTCACAGTGAACACTAGCGACTTCCTGTTGCACAGTAGCGACTTCCTGGCGCACAGTAGTGACGTCACAGTGAACAGCAGTGACTTCCTGGCGCACAGTAGTGACGTCAGAGTGAACACTAGCGACTTCCTGTTGCACAGTAGTGACTTCCTGGCGCACAGTAGTGATGTCACAGTGAACACTAGGGACTTCCTGTTGCACAGTAGTGACTTCCTGGCGCACAGTAGTGACGTCACAGTGAACAGCAGTGACTTCCTGGCGCACAGTAGTGACGTCACAGTGAACAGCAGTGACTTCCTGGCGCACAGTAGTGACGTCACAGTGAACACTAGGGACTTCCTGTTGCACAGTAGTGACTTCCTGGCGCACAGTAGTGACTTCCTGGCGCACAGTAGGGGCGTCACAGTTAACAGCAGTGACTTCCTGGCCCACAGTAGGGACGTCACAGTGAACAGCAGTGACTTCCTGGCGCACAGTAGGGGCGTCACAGTGAACACTAGCGACTTCCTGTCGCACAGTAGTGACTTCCTGGCGCACAGTAGTGACGTCACAGTGAACACTAGCGACTTCCTGTTGCACAGTAGTGACTTCCTGGCGCACAGTAGTGACTTCCTGGCGCACTGTAGTGACGTCACAGTGAACAGCAGTGACTTCCTGGCGCACAGTAGTGACGTCACAGTGAACACTAGGGACTTCCTGTTGCACAGTAGTGACTTCCTGGCGCACAGTAGTGACTTCCTGGCGCACAGTAGTGACGTCACAGTGAACAGCAGTGCCTTCCTGGCGCACAGTAGTGACGTCACAGTGAACACTAGCGACTTCCTGTTGCACAGTAGTGACTTCCTGGCGCACAGTAGTGACGTCACAGTGAACACTAGCGACTTCCTGTTGCACAGTAGCGACTTCCTGGCGCACAGTAGTGACGTCACAGTGAACACTAGCGACTTCCTGTTGCACAGTAGCGACTTCCTGGCGCACAGTAGTGACTTCCTGGCGCACAGTAGTGACTTCCTGGCGCACTGTAGTGACGTCACAGTGAACAGCAGTGACTTCCTGGCGCACAGTAGTGACGTCACAGTGAACACTAGCGACTTCCTGTTGCACAGTAGTGACTTCCTGGCGCACAGTAGTGACGTCACAGTGAACACTAGCGACTTCCTGTTGCACAGTAGTGACTTCCTGGCGCACAGTAGTGACGTCACAGTGAACACTAGCGACTTCCTGTTGCACAGTAGTGACTTCCTGGCGCACAGTAGTGACTTCCTGGCGCACAGTAGTGACGTCACAGTGAACAGCAGTGACTTCCTGGCGCACAGTAGTGACGTCACAGTGAACACTAGCGACTTCCTGTTGCACAGTAGTGACTTCCTGGCGCACAGTAGTGACGTCACAGTGAACACTAGCGACTTCCTGTTGCACAGTAGTGACTTCCTGGCGCACAGTAGTGACTTCCTGGCGCACAGTAGTGACGTCACAGTGAACAGCAGTGACTTCCTGGCGCACAGTAGTGACGTCACAGTGAACACTAGGGACTTCCTGTTGCACAGTAGTGACTTCCTGGCGCACAGTAGTGACGTCACAGTGAACAGCAGTGACTTCCTGGCGCACAGTAGTGACGTCACAGTGAACAGCAGTGACTTCCTGGCGCACAGTAGTGACGTCACAGTGAACAGCAGTGACTTCCTGGCGCACAGTAGTGACGTCACAGTGAACAGCTAGTGACTTCCTGTCGCACAGTAGTGACTTCCTGGCGCACAGTAGTGACGTCACAGTGAACACTAGCGACTTCCTGTTGCACAGTAGTGACTTCCTGGCGCACAGTAGTGACGTCACAGTGAACACTAGCGACTTCCTGTTGCACAGTAGTGACTTCCTGGCGCACAGTAGTGACGTCACAGTGAACAGCAGTGACTTCCTGGCGCACAGTAGTGACGTCACAGTGAACAGCAGTGACTTCCTGGCGCACAGTAGTGACGTCACAGTGAACACTAGCGACTTCCTGTTGCACAGTAGTGACTTCCTGGCGCACAGTAGTGACTTCCTGGCGCACAGTAGTGACGTCACAGTGAACAGCAGTGACTTCCTGGCGCACAGTAGTGACGTCACAGTGAACAGCAGTGACTTCCTGGCGCACAGTAGTGACGTCACAGTGAACACTAGCGACTTCCTGTTGCACAGTAGTGACTTCCTGGCGCACAGTAGTGACGTCACAGTGAACACTAGCGACTTCCTGTTGCACAGTAGTGACTTCCTGGCGCACAGCAGTGACTTCCTGGCGCACAGTAGTGACGTCACAGTGAACACTAGGGACTTCCTGTTGCACAGTAGTGACTTCCTGGCGCACAGCAGTGACTTCCTGGCGCACAGTAGTGACGTCACAGTGAACACTAGCGACTTCCTGTTGCACAGCAGTGACTTCCTGTTGCACAGTAGTGACTTCCTGGCGCACAGTAGTGACGTCACAGTGAACAGCAGTGACTTCCTGGCGCACAGTAGTGACGTCACAGTGAACAGCAGTGACTTCCTGGCGCACAGTAGTGACTTCCTGGCGCACAGTAGTGACGTCACAGTGAACAGCAGCGACTTCCTGGCGCACAGTAGTGACGTCACAGTGAACACTAGGGACTTCCTGTTGCACAGTAGTGACTTCCTGGCGCACAGTAGTGACGTCACAGTGAACACTAGCGACTTCCTGTTGCACAGCAGTGACTTCCTGGCGCACAGTAGTGACGTCACAGTGAACAGCAGCGACTTCCTGTTGCACAGCAGTGACTTCCTGGCGCACAGTAGTGACGTCACAGTGAACAGCAGTGACTTCCTGGCGCACAGTAATGACTTCCTGGCGCACAGTAGTGACGTCACAGTGAACAGCAGTGACTTCCTGGCGCACAGTAGTGACGTCACAGTGAACAGCAGTGACTTCCTGGCGCACAGTAGTGACGTCACAGTGAACACTAGCGACTTCCTGTTGCACAGTAGTGACTTCCTGGCGCACAGTAGTGACGTCACAGTGAACACTAGCGACTTCCTGTTGCACAGTAGTGACTTCCTGGCGCACAGTAGTGACTTCCTGGCGCACAGTAGTGACGTCACAGTGAACACTAGCGACTTCCTGTTGCACAGTAGTGACTTCCTGGCGCACAGTAGTGACGTCACAGTGAACAGCAGTGACTTCCTGGCGCACAGTAGTGACGTCAGAGTGAACAGCTAGTGACTTCCTGTTGCACAGTAGTGACTTCCTGGCGCACAGTAGTGACGTCACAGTGAACACTAGGGACTTCCTGTTGCACAGTAGTGACTTCCTGGCGCACAGTAGTGACGTCACAGTGAACAGCAGTGACTTCCTGTTGCACAGTAGTGACTTCCTGGCGCACAGTAGTGACGTCACAGTGAACAGCAGTGACTTCCTGGCGCACAGTAGTGACTTCCTGGCGCACAGTAGTGACGTCACAGTGAACACTAGCGACTTCCTGTTGCACAGTAGTGACGTCACGGTGAACACTAGGGACTTCCTGTTGCACAGTAGTGACTTCCTGGCGCACAGTAGTGACGTCACAGTGAACACTAGCGACTTCCTGTTGCACAGTAGTGACTTCCTGGCGCACAGTAGTGACGTCACAGTGAACAGCAGTGACTTCCTGGCGCACAGTAGTGACGTCACAGTGAACACTAGGGACTTCCTGTTGCACAGTAGTGACTTCCTGGCGCACAGTAGTGACGTCACAGTGAACACTAGCGACTTCCTGTTGCACAGTAGTGACTTCCTGGCGCACAGTAGTGACTTCCTGGCGCACAGTAGTGACGTCACAGTGAACAGCAGTGACTTCCTGGCGCACAGTAGTGACGTCACAGTGAACACTAGCGACTTCCTGTTGCACAGTAGTGACTTCCTGGCGCACAGTAGTGACGTCACAGTGAACACTAGCGACTTCCTGTTGCACAGTAGCGACTTCCTGGCGCACAGTAGTGACTTCCTGGCGCACTGTAGTGACGTCACAGTGAACAGCAGTGACTTCCTGGCGCACAGTAGTGACGTCACAGTGAACACTAGCGACTTCCTGTTGCACAGTAGTGACTTCCTGGCGCACAGTAGTGACGTCACAGTGAACAGCAGTGACTTCCTGGCGCACAGTAGTGACGTCACAGTGAACAGCAGTGACTTCCTGGCGCACAGTAGTGACGTCACAGTGAACACTAGCGACTTCCTGTTGCACAGTAGTGACTTCCTGGCGCACAGTAGTGACGTCACAGTGAACAGCAGTGACTTCCTGGCGCACAGTAGTGGACGTCACAGTGAACAGCAGTGACTTCCTGGCGCACAGTAGTGACGTCACAGTGAACAGCAGTGACTTCCTGGCGCACAGTAGTGACGTCACAGTGAACACTAGGGACTTCCTGTTGCACAGTAGTGACTTCCTGGCGCACAGTAGTGACGTCACAGTGAACACTAGCGACTTCCTGTTGCACAGTAGTGACTTCCTGGCGCACAGTAGTGACGTCACAGTGAACACTAGCGACTTCCTGTTGCACAGTAGCGACTTCCTGGCGCACTGTAGGGACGTCACAGTGAACAGCAGTGACTTCCTGGCGCACAGTAGTGACGTCACAGTGAACACTAGCGACTTCCTGTTGCACAGTAGTGACTTCCTGGCGCACAGTAGTGATGTCACAGTGAACACTAGGGACTTCCTGTTGCACAGTAGTGACTTCCTGGCGCACAGTAGTGACGTCACAGTGAACAGCAGTGACTTCCTGGCGCACAGTAGTGACGTCACAGTGAACAGCAGTGACTTCCTGGCGCACAGTAGTGACGTCACAGTGAACACTAGGGACTTCCTGTTGCACAGTAGTGACTTCCTGGCGCACAGTAGTGACTTCCTGGCGCACAGTAGTGGCGTCACAGTGAACAGCAGTGACTTCCTGGCGCACAGTAGTGACGTCACAGTGAACAGCAGTGACTTCCTGGCGCACAGTAGTGGCGTCACAGTGAACACTAGCGACTTCCTGTCGCACAGTAGTGACTTCCTGGCGCACAGTAGTGACGTCACAGTGAACACTAGCGACTTCCTGTTGCACAGTAGTGACTTCCTGGCGCACAGTAGTGACTTCCTGGCGCACAGTAGTGACGTCACAGTGAACACTAGTGACTTCCTGGTGCACAGTAGTGACGTCACAGTGAACAGCAGTGACTTCCTGGCGCACAGTAGTGACGTCACAGTGAACACTAGGGACTTCCTGTTGCACAGTAGTGACTTCCTGGCGCACAGTAGTGACTTCCTGGCGCACAGTAGTGACGTCACAGTGAACAGCAGTGACTTCCTGGCGCACAGTAGTGACGTCACAGTGAACACTAGCGACTTCCTGTTGCACAGTAGTGACTTCCTGGCGCACAGTAGTGACGTCACAGTGAACACTAGCGACTTCCTGTTGCACAGTAGCGACTTCCTGGCGCACAGTAGTGACGTCACAGTGAACACTAGCGACTTCCTGTTGCACAGTAGCGACTTCCTGGCGCACAGTAGTGACTTCCTGGCGCACAGTAGTGACTTCCTGGCGCACAGTAGTGACGTCACAGTGAACAGCAGTGACTTCCTGGCGCACAGTAGTGACGTCACAGTGAACACTAGCGACTTCCTGTTGCACAGTAGTGACTTCCTGGCGCACAGTAGTGACGTCACAGTGAACACTAGCGACTTCCTGTTGCACAGTAGTGACTTCCTGGCGCACAGTAGTGACTTCCTGGCGCACAGTAGTGACGTCACAGTGAACAGCAGTGACTTCCTGGCGCACAGTAGTGACGTCACAGTGAACACTAGCGACTTCCTGTTGCACAGTAGTGACTTCCTGGCGCACAGTAGTGACTTCCTGGCGCACAGTAGTGACGTCACAGTGAACAGCAGTGACTTCCTGGCGCACAGTAGTGACGTCACAGTGAACACTAGCGACTTCCTGTTGCACAGTAGTGACTTCCTGGCGCACAGTAGTGACGTCACAGTGAACAGTAGTGACTTCCTGGCGCACAGTAGTGACGTCACAGTGAACAGCAGTGACTTCCTGGCGCACAGTAGTGACGTCACAGTGAACAGCAGTGACTTCCTGGCGCACAGTAGTGACGTCACAGTGAACACTAGCGACTTCCTGTTGCACAGTAGTGACTTCCTGGCGCACAGTAGTGACGTCACAGTGAACAGCAGTGACTTCCTGGCGCACAGTATGGACGTCACAGTGAACAGCAGTGACTTCCTGGCGCACAGTAGTGACGTCACAGTGAACAGCAGTGACTTCCTGGCGCACAGTAGTGACGTCACAGTGAACAGCAGTGACTTCCTGGCGCACAGTATGGACGTCACAGTGAACAGCAGTGACTTCCTGGCGCACAGTAGTGACGTCACAGTGAACACTAGGGACTTCCTGTTGCACAGTAGTGACTTCCTGGCGCACAGTAGTGACGTCACAGTGAACACTAGCGACTTCCTGTTGCACAGTAGCGACTTCCTGGCGCACAGTAGTGACGTCACAGTGAACACTAGCGACTTCCTGTTGCACAGTAGCGACTTCCTGGCGCACAGTAGTGACGTCACAGTGAACAGCAGTGACTTTCTGGCGCACAGTAGTGACGTCAGAGTGAACACTAGCGACTTCCTGTTGCACAGTAGTGACTTCCTGGCGCACAGTAGTGATGTCACAGTGAACACTAGGGACTTCCTGTTGCACAGTAGTGACTTCCTGGCGCACAGTAGTGACGTCACAGTGAACAGCAGTGACTTCCTGGCGCACAGTAGTGACGTCACAGTGAACAGCAGTGACTTCCTGGCGCACAGTAGTGACGTCACAGTGAACACTAGGGACTTCCTGTTGCACAGTAGTGACTTCCTGGCGCACAGTAGTGACGTCACAGTGAACACTAGCGACTTCCTGTTGCACAGTAGTGACTTCCTGGCGCACAGTAGTGACTTCCTGGCGCACAGTAGTGACGTCACAGTGAACAGCAGTGACTTCCTGGCGCACAGTAGTGACGTCACAGTGAACACTAGCGACTTCCTGTTGCACAGTAGTGACTTCCTGGCGCACAGTAGTGACGTCACAGTGAACACTAGCGACTTCCTGTTGCACAGTAGCGACTTCCTGGCGCACAGTAGTGACTTCCTGGCGCACAGTAGTGACGTCACAGTGAACAGCAGTGACTTCCTGGCGCACAGTAGTGACGTCAGAGTGAACACTAGCGACTTCCTGTTGCACAGTAGTGACTTCCTGGCGCACAGTAGTGACGTCCAGTGCACAGTAGTGACTTCCTGGCGCACAGTAGTGACGTCACAGTGAACAGCAGTGACTTCCTGGCGCACAGTAGTGACGTCACAGTGAACAGCAGTGACTTTCTGGCGCACAGTAGTGACGTCAGAGTGAACACTAGCGACTTCCTGTTGCACAGTAGTGACTTCCTGGCGCACAGTAGTGACGTCACAGTGAACAGCAGTGACTTCCTGGCGCACAGTAGTGACGTCACAGTGAACAGCAGTGACTTCCTGGCGCACAGTAGTGACGTCACAGTGAACAGCAGTGACTTCCTGGCGCACAGTAGTGACGTCACAGTGAACAGCAGTGACTTCCTGGCGCACAGTAGTGACGTCACAGTGAACAGCAGTGACTTCCTGGCGCACAGTAGTGACGTCACAGTGAACACTAGGGACTTCCTGTTGCACAGTAGTGACTTCCTGGCGCACAGTAGTGACGTCACAGTGAACACTAGCGACTTCCTGTTGCACAGTAGCGACTTCCTGGCGCACAGTAGTGACGTCACAGTGAACACTAGCGACTTCCTGTTGCACAGTAGCGACTTCCTGGCGCACAGTAGTGACGTCACAGTGAACAGCAGTGACTTCCTGGCGCACAGTAGTGACGTCACAGTGAACACTAGCGACTTCCTGTTGCACAGTAGTGACTTCCTGGCGCACAGTAGTGATGTCACAGTGAACACTAGGGACTTCCTGTTGCACAGTAGTGACTTCCTGGCGCACAGTAGTGACGTCACAGTGAACAGCAGTGACTTCCTGGCGCACAGTAGTGACGTCACAGTGAACAGCAGTGACTTCCTGGCGCACAGTAGTGACGTCACAGTGAACACTAGGGACTTCCTGTTGCACAGTAGTGACTTCCTGGCGCACAGTAGTGACTTCCTGGCGCACAGTAGGGACGTCACAGTGAACAGCAGTGACTTCCTGGCGCACAGTAGTGACGTCACAGTGAACAGCAGTGACTTCCTGGCGCACAGTAGTGGCGTCACAGTGAACACTAGCGACTTCCTGTTGCACAGTAGTGACTTCCTGGCGCACAGTAGTGACGTCACAGTGAACACTAGCGACTTCCTGTTGCACAGTAGTGACTTCCTGGCGCACAGTAGTGACTTCCTGGCACACCCAGCCTTCTTCTCCTCCTCCTCCTTCTCCTTCTTCCTCTTTCCTTTTCCCTTGGTCTATAAATCCACATTTCCTCCCTCCCTCCCTCCCTCCCTCTTTCTTTCTCTCTCTTTCTTTCTTTCTTTCTTTCTTTCTTTCTTTCTTTCTCTCTCCCTCCCTCAACCCAGAGAGAAGGTAACCCTGTACGGTGTTTTACTTTTCATGTAAGACTGTGCTATCCAAATCATGAGAGCCTCCTCACAATTGTTCGCATGAAAGTTGGTTTTAAGTTCTGGCCCTTTAGAGGCTAGGAAACACAGAGAACAAAAGGACCTTGAAAAGTGTGTCCCATGCTTGCTGCCATCTTGGTGAGGTCACTAGCCAACACACACACACACACAACACACACACACACACACACACACACACACACACGAATAAAATTGGAAATTAAATTTAACGTACAATAAAGTAATAGAAAAAAAAACCAGGAAGCAGAGAATAACCTTCCCGGAGTCACAGAAATAAAAGAAAGCTGGGTGTGGTAGTACACGCCTTTAATCCCATCATTCAGGAGACAGAGGCAGGTTTGGAAGTCTGTGAATGGCAGGCAGGTCTGGTCTAGGTAGGGATTTCCCAGGAAATATGAAAACATATGTGGAATCAGGCTGGGCAGTGTGGTTCCACTAACTTTAGTCTCACTAGCACTCACTCGGGGAGGCAGAGGCAGGGGGTTCCATGACCTGGTCTACAGAGTGAGTAACATGACAGCCAGGACTGACTGTTTAGACCGGGGAGGGGTGGGGTGCACCTTGCTCCTTCCTCAACAAGATGATAGGAGCAGACCAAGTTGACTTCCTAGGGGAGGCCTTAGCCTAGGGGCAATCTTGTATTTTGGAATGTAGAAAAAACAAGATAATAAATGTAAAAGAATATTTAAGAAGACAGATCGATTTACTTGAAAGGTAAAATTACTCTGTAGTATTTAGTTTGAGAACTGGGGGGTAGGGTAGGCCTGTGTGATTGGCGGTGGCAGCCGGAAACACACCAGCAAAGGCAAAAGCAAGCGTGAGAAAGTGGTAAAATATTTTTAAAAGGGAGACTTAAATGGCACAGACCTGCCATAGACACCCCCTTCTCACCCTCCCTCCCTCCCACTCACATCCAGCCTTCTGCACCAGCCCCATGTGGTCTTGTAACTGGATGGTCAGTGACACTCTGTGACCTTAGCCTCCCTCCTAGACAGTGATTCGCCTGTGTTTCACAGCGTCCTGTCCTACTTTCGCTACTTACCTGAAACAAAAACAAAACTTTCAAAAGTCCAGATGTCCTCTGAGCGGAACGGAATGGTTGTCGAGAACAGAAAAGGTTTATTTTAGGTGTTCCCTAAATACCACGCTTTATTTTAGGTGTTCCCTAAATACCCGGGGACACTCTGAGGGCTTGGATAAGAGTAACAGTTCGCTGGGCACCTTTTTTTTTTTTTTTTTTGTCTCCTGGCGAATTGCTTCAGGTGTTTCTCGACTTAAGGTGATATTGGCTTTAAGAGTCTCATCTTTAATGAAGCTATAAGATTCTAGCTTTTATTTTATTTGCTAGGCACATGTTCACTCTAGTCCTCTTGGCTGTACAACTTTGATCATGAAGGCATGCCGGATATTTTTTTGTTGTTGTTGTTATGTTTTTGATTTTTTTTTTCAAGACAGATTTTTCACTGCATAACAACCAACCCAGGGTGTCCTGGAACTCACTGTGTAGAGCAGGCTGGCCTCAAACCCACTGAGATCTGCCTATTTCTGTTTTCCAAGTGCTGGGATTTAAGATGATGGATTTTAAAAAAAAATTCTTGTTTGTTTTCTGGTTTTCCAGACACATTTTCTTTGTGTAACAATCTGGGCTGGCCTGGCCTGAAGCTAGCTCATTTTGTTAGAGCAGGCAGGCAGGCAGGCAGGCAGGCAGGCAAGCTTGCCTCAAACTCACTGACATCTGCCTACTTCTGCCTCCCAAGTGCTGGATGAAGAAAGATGTTGGATTTTTCTATGCTTGTTTGTTTTTTGTTTTTCCATGTTTTTCTCTGTGTAATAAAACCTGCCTAGCTGTCCTGGCCTGGAGCTCACCTTGTGGACCAGGCGATCGTTTTTTGTTTTTGTTTTTTTTTGTTTTATATTTCCTTTTCGATTGTTAGTATTTGCCTGGCACTTTATTATTTCCTGTGTGTGTGTGTGTGTGTGTGTGTGTGTGTGTGTGTGTGTGTGTGTGTGTGTGGTAGTTTCACCTGCTTACTGGCCTGCCTGATCGAAATCAGGCTCACTGTTCCAGTGTGGAAGATTTCACATTTAGAGTTAGATTTTGTGCAGGGAGATACATATCTGTCTGATTTCTTTTAATTACTGACCTAGGCCGTGCAGGCTTTCTTCTTAAGCACACTGGGAGTGGGGGAGGGTGTCTAATTGATTCAAGAAGCAAACTGTGGTGGGTTGGGGGAGGGGACACCACACAACTCTGAAGAAAGTGGTAAAATGTTTTTAAAAAGGGGACTGAAATGGCGCAGACCTGCCATCGCCGCCTCCCTCCCTCCCTCCCTCCGTCCCACTCGCCGAGTCTCACATCAGTGTGGTCTTGTAACTGGCCGGCCAGTGACACTCTGTGACCTGAGCCGCCATCTTAGAGAGTGATTCACCCGTTTTTCATAGCTTCCTGTCATACTTTCACTTTCGTCATCTGAGGGGGTCGGCCGGCCATCCCTGATTTCACTGTATTCTGGGGTGACTGGCGTGATAACAAGTCATTTTCTCCTTGTTTGATTGTTTGTTTTTCCTTTCGCTTTCCTTCCTTTCACTTTCATGGTCGGCTGACTGGGGTAGGCCCGAGTCCAGGCCAAACTTCACTATGTCTCGGCCGGCGTAATAACGGCCGGTGGCCTTTGTGCCCCTTGTTTGAGGCGGTGGGTGAGATCCCTGCCCTGCTGTCCGTTTGTTGCCCCCTCCCCCCGCCCGCCCCCGGAGCATGAGTGTGGGAGGACCCTCCGGAGCCGGGCGCCCGGCGCCGCCTGAGTGCGGGAGACGCCATGTACGATCGATCGAATGTAGAGGGTCGTAGGGCGACACCTAGTGGTGGCAATTTTGTGCAACATGCCTGGTTCCCCTGGCGCTCAGCGACAAGGGCGGCGAATCGCCTGCAGTCAGGCGGCCAGAAGTGACGAGAGTCCAGGCAAGCTGGCGGGTGTGTCGCGGAGGCGGAGGGAACGGTGGGAACGGTCTCTGTGTAGGAGATTGCACCGGTAGACTAAAGGATGGCTTGGTGGCTGTTATGCGTGTGACACGGGCCAGTTACAGGGTTGGTGGTGGCTTGAGCTGGTCGACCAGAAGGCTTAAGTCCTTCACGTTTCCGCCATCGGTCCCCAGCGGTGGTCTCGGCGACCCGAGGCCGAGAGGAGGCGCTGTCCCCGGCTTCGCTGCGGGCCAGTGCCCGGGACTCTCCGCCGTCTCCGGGCTCTTCTGGTCCTTCTGCCCCGTCTGCGGGAGCCCTGGGTCCCCGGCGGGGGTCTCGGCGTCCCGAGGCCGAGAGGAGGCGCTGTCCCCGGCTTCGCTGCGGGCCAGTGCCCGGGATTCTGCGCCGTCTCCGTGCACTTCTGGCCCTTCTGCCCCGTCTGCGGGAGCCCTGGTTCCCCGGCGGGGGTCTCGGCGACCCGAGGCCGAGAGGAGGCGCTGTCCCCGGCTTCGCTGCGGGCCAGTGCCCGGGATTCTCCGCCGTCTCCGGGCTCTTCTGGTCCTTCTGCCCCGTCTGCGGGAGCCCTGGGTCCCCGGCGACCCGAGGCCGAGAGGAGGCGCTGTCCCCGGCTTCGCTGCGGGCCAGTGCCCGGGATTCTCCGCCGTCTCCGGGATCTTCTGGTCCTTCTGCCCCGTCTGCGGGAGCCCTGGGTCCCCGGCGGGGGTCTCGGCGACCCGAGGCCGAGAGGAGGCGCTGTCCCCGGCTTCGCTGCGGGCCAGTGCCCGGGATTCTCCGCCGTCTCCGGACTCTTCTGGTCCTTCTGCCCCGTCTGCGGGAGCCCTGGGTCCCCGGCGGGGGTCTCGGCGTCCCGAGGCCGAGAGGAGGCGCTGTCCCCGGCTTCGCTGCGGGCCAGTGCCCGGGATTCTGCGCCGTCTCCGGGCTCTTCTGGCCCTTCTGCCCCGTCTGCGGGAGCCCTGGTTCTCCGGCGGGGGTCTCGGCGTCCCGAGGCCGAGAGGAGGCGCTGTCCCCGGCTTCGCTGCGGGCCAGTGCCCGGGATTCTCCGCCGTCTCCGTGCACTTGTGGCCCTTCTGCCCCGTCTGCGGGAGCCCTGGGTCCCCGCCGGTGGTCTCGGCGTCCCGCGGCCGAGAGGTGGCGGTGGCCCGTTCCTCTGTGCCTGTCCGTTCCCGGTTCCTCGTATGGTCAGAATTTTTCCTCCACATGTCCTCCCATCTCGGGCTGCCGGTATCGGGGTCCTTGCCCGAGAGGATGCCGTGTGCCGGCCTTTCCTGCATGTCCACCTCGCTCTTGGGGTCTCTCTCACGGTTATCAGGTCGACCAGTTGTTCCTCTGTTGTTCGGTTCTCTAGTACATTGGGACAATTTTTGGGACATTTCGCCCACGCTGACTTCCAGAACGTCCCTGTGGTCTGTGACTTTATCACCGCTGCACTGTTAATCATAATCCAATTTTGCCATCTGTGCTTATTGTACCTGCAGATAGGTGCTGACACGCTGTCTTTTAAGCTGGTGACATTATAAGCGACCGTGTCCTCTCGGGCTCCTGCTTTTTTTTCCAGCGAGGGGCTTTTTGCGTTACCTTGAGAGTGCTGGGCCCACCGCGTGTGCTCTTCTCCAGGCCCTGTTTTGCGTGTCAGGCGTACCCGCTTTCGCAGTTGTCACCTGCTGCCGTTTGGGATGGTGGGGGCGGCGGTCTCCTTGTGTGAAAGGGGGCTTCGCTCGTGCTTGCTCCTTCCTGACCGATTATGTACGGCTTTTTTTTTTCTCCACTCCTCCGGAGCTCCCGAGTCTCCCTGGGGGAGTGGGTGGGTGATTGGTGGGGGCCAGGTCATTATTTTTGTCCTTTGGGCCTTCTTCCCCCCCGGTGCCTCCCGAGTGCATCTGTAGCTGGGGTGGAAGCAAGTGGTTTTATTTTTTTCCCCTTAGTTTATGAGGGGTCGCTCTCGGGCTTTTTTTTTCCACGTTCTTGCCCGAGTGCGTCGGTGCTTGTTTTCCATACTTGCCCGGCCCACTTCCCCCCCTCCCCCGGCACTGTTCACCCGTGTGCTTTTTTTTTTTTTTTTTCCTCTCCCGGTGTTCTGGCTTTCTCCTGTGAGATTCTCGCTCGTTTCTCCCGGCTTGCTCGCGCTCCAGTTGGCCTCTGACGGCCCTCTGGCTTTCTCATGGATCGATGTGGTACCTTCAAACTCTCTTCGGGCCGGAGCCTAAGCCGCGCCAGGCGAGGGACGGACATTCATGGTGAATGGCGGCCGCTCTTCTCGTTCTGCCAGCGGGCCCCTCGCCTCTCCTCCCCCACCGCTCGGTGTGGTGTGTGGAAGGCAGGGGTGCGGTTATCCGGTCTGAGCCCTGTCTTTATCCCCACGCACTTCTCGCTGTGGTTCGTGGGGCTCCCGTGGCGCTTGGCCCTCCTTCCCGGACCGGGGAAAAAGGGGTTGGCCTGTCTGCCGTGCTGCATGCCTTTCCCGACTGGCATGTGCGTGTGCCTCGCTCGCCATCCTCGTGGTGCTCTTGGAGCGCTCCAGGTTTGGACCCCAAAGGTGCCCGTTTCTGAGCGGTGGCGTCGTTTCCCGCTCCCCGGCGTGCTGCCTCCCGTGTGCTCGGTCTGGCTCTGCGGTGGCGTGCGTCTTCGGATCCGGTTTGCGGTCGGATGGGTGCTTGCCGCTCTGGTTTTTGCCAGGCGGTTTCGCCTTGGGGGTCGAGGAAAAGAGGAGAGCGGTAGAAGAGGCTCTGCGGTGCCTCCCCCCTCTGTTGGGGGAGTGTGACGTTTGCATGTGTGGGTTCTCCCGCGCCCCTGGCGTGTTTGGAGACTCACGTTTTTGGGTGAGCGCCCGCCGCGTACTTGTGTGCCTTCTCCCGTAGGCTCGTGCGTCGGTTTGGTGGCTGAGCGGTCGCGGTCGGCCTTTTCGCTTAAGCCTTCTTAAGCCTTGTTAACTTGACTCATCGCCGTTGACCCGGCGGTGTGTTTCAGAGGCCCGGCTGTTAGGGGGGACCTTTTTCTTGGCCCTGGTTCCTCCTGTCCGCGAATGCTCGATGTGTGCCCACGGAACGAAAAAAAAAAAAGCCTTACCGATGCCGCAGACCCCCCTCCGTGCCCGCAAGCACGCGCCGCTCTTGGCCGCCGCGGCTGGGGGCTCGTCGGGTCGGTTCCGTCCCGCCCTCAATGAGAAAAGTGCCTTCTCTAGCGATCCGAGGAAAGGGCGTGCTGTGTCCGATTCGGGTTGCTTGGGGTTCCCTCCCGCGTGGTCCCCCGACCCGACCGGCTGCTCGCCCCGACCGCCCGATGCGCGTAGCTTCGCCCCGAGCGTCTGTGCTCCTCTCTCTCGTCAACCGCGGCCCGCGCCTCCTCGCTCCGAGTCCGAGGGGGATCACGCGGGGCAGAGCTGTCGTCGTCACCCCGGTGTCGCTTGGAGCCACGTGGCTTTTGCCGTGGTGTGGAGAGGGCGAGGGGGACCGTGTGTGCACGCCCGCGTGCCTCGGTGCCCCGCCTCCCCGAGGGCCGCCGCGGGCCGCGGACCGGCGGGGGAACGGTATGGCGGTGGTGGGCTCCCGGGTCCCACACGTCGTCCCCTAGGTCCCGCGGTTCCTGCCCGCCGCGAACGGCCCCTCCCGCGCGTCCCCGTTATCGCCGTTCCCGCGGCGCGGACATGCCGCTGCGCGTCCACGCGTGCGTGTCGCTCGTGCTTGTGCCGTCGATGGAGGGCCGCCTCGTCCTCCTCCACGCGGCAGCGTTCCCACGTTTGGGGATCATCGGTGACCTTCCCCTCCACGGGGCCAGGGTGTTCCGGGTGTGGCGGGACTGACTGACTTCTCTCTCGGATGCGGCCTTTGGGGAACGACGGTCGGTCGTGCCCGGCGTGTCGCTGGACGTGTGCCGGGGCCCCACTTCCCGCTCGGGGGTCTTCGGCGGTGGCGGCGGCGTTGGTAGTCTCTCGTGTTGGGTCTTCCCGGGCTCCCGGGGGGGCGCCGTCGGTTTCGGGCCGGCTTGGCTCCGCTGGTTTGGCGGCGGGACTGCCTCAGGAGGAGTCTTGGGGCGGTGTGATTCCCGTCGGTTAGCTCGCGTTGCCCGGTCGTCGCTCGGATCGGTGGTCTCTCTCGGTCCCGGGTGGGGCGCCTTCCGGGGGCCGTTCCCGTCGCCCCTGCCGCCGCTGGCTCTCGTTCTGCTGTGCCGTTCCCCCTCCCCGCCTGCCGTCGGTTCTCCCCGGTCGGCCGACCCGGCCGCGCTGCCGGACCCCCCGTTTGGGGGGATGGCCGGGCACGCGCGCGCCCGGGCGTCCGCCGCGGTCCGGGATCCGCTCGGCAGGCGGGTGAGCAGTTGGAGGTCGCCACGGCTCCGCGGGCTTCGTGGCCGGCGCGGCGTGTTCTTTGGGGGCCTGTGCGTGCGGGAAGGTACCGCCCGTGTCGGTCCTTGCGAAGGAAAGAGGCTTTTAGCGGTCGTCCGTCGTCCCGTTGGCGTTCGATCCGGCCTGGCCGAGGTGCGTCTGGGGGCTCGTTCGGCCCCGTCGTCCTCCGGGAAGACGTTCTGCGGGGACCGTCGCCGCGCCGGGGTGGGCGCACGACGGTGTGATAACCCGCGCGTGTTTCTGGTGTCGGCGGCGGGGGCTCCGTTCGACGTCTCCCCCCTCTCCCCGAGGCCTTGGCCCGGTCTTCGCCCGCGGTTTCGGCGGCGGCCCCCCTCACGTCCCTCGCGAGCAAGCCGTCCGTGCGTCCTTCCTTCCGCCTTCCCTCCATCTTTCGCGCTCGCGGCTCGAGATTTCAAGGCGGCCCCGCGCTCCTCCGCCTCTCGCCGTGCCGTCCGCCGTCCGTTCTCCCGCCGTCCCCGTTGGCGTGGTCTCGCTCCCGCCAGCTCCCGGTCTCTCGACCCCGCCCGGAGGGTTCAGGGTTTCCCGTCTTCCCCGGCGTTGCGCCTCGCTGCCGTGTTGGGGGGTCTGGCCCGCTGCGGCCCCCACACGCGCCTTCACGAGCTCCGCCCGTGGCCGCCGGCATGGTTTCGCGACGTGGTCAGTAGGCACGGTGTGTCGCGTCGGGAGGTGTGTCCTTTGGTCGCTCGCTCCTCTCCTACTTGGATAACTGTGGTAATTCTAGAGCTAATACATGCCGACGGGCGCTGACCCCCTTCGCGGGGGGGATGCGTGCATTTATCAGATCAAAACCAACCCGGTCAGCTCCCTCCCGGCTCCGGCCGGGAGGCGGGCGCCGGCGGCTAAATACCGTTAAGAGGTGAACGGGTGGGGTCTCCCAAAGAGCCGGGGTAGACCAGTACTCCCGACGGGGCGGTCGCGGTGGCGGGTCGACCAGATGTCCAGTTGAACTTTTTTTCCAGTTGGACTTTTTTTCCTTTTTTTTCTATTTAAAAATCAAACCAGAAAATAGGACAACTGGTGGACCTATGGTCCACCAGTTGTCCTATTTTCTGGTTTGATTTTTTTTCCGTCCCCCCAATGCTGTGTTGATTTTGGTGGTCGACGAGTTATCTGAATGAGGTTTTTTTTTTTAACTAAGTCAACATCGAGGTCGACAAGTTGTCCCTGGTTGTCACTATTATTATTTATTGATATTATTATTGTTGTTTATTATTATTATCATTACTATTATTATTCTTACTATTATTTGTTGTCTTGTGTGATTTGGTGTTACTTGTTATTGTTTTTTTTAATCATTTTTTATTTTAATTTTAAATAGCTTGTTTTACATGTCAATCCCAGTTCCCTCTCCCTCCCCTCCTCCCGCACTCCCCTTCCCCCCTCCCTCCCACCCTATTGCCAAATCCTTCCACATAGGGGATATCTAGAGTCTGTCATTTTACTCTGGGTAGGGTCCAGGCACTCCCCTAAGAGTCCAGGCTGAGAGAGCATCCCTCTTTGTGCTATAGGCACACGAAGACTGTTTGTATACCAGGGATAGACACTGATCCACAGCTCAGGGCCCCATAGGTTGCCCAGGCCTTCTCGCTGACACTCACATTTGGGGGGTCCAGATCAGTCCCATGCTGGCCTCCCCACTGTCGGTCTGGGGTCCAAGAGCTCTCCCCTGTTCAGATCAGCTGTCTCTGCTGGTCTTGCCAGCCCATTCTTTGCCAATTTGCTCATCACTCCTCTCTCTCTGTCACTGGGTTCCTTGGGTTCAGTTCAGTGCTTAGCTGTGTGTTTGCCTCTGCTTCCATCAGTCACAGGATGAAGGCTCCTGGATGGTTATAGACATCAAGTTCATTATCATTTTCTTATCATTATGTTTTTTCTCTGATTATTATTTATTTTTGTAATTGTTATGTTTGGTCGTTGTTATTTTATTATTATTATTATTATTATTACGATTGTTTTGGTGTTATTGATTTGTTATTAGTGTTATGGCTGCACTTATCAGTATTTTTATCATTATTGTTGTTGTTGTATAATAATAAAATTTATTTTTATATTTTTACGACGTTTGTATTTTATTATTATGGTTATTGTTGTTACTATTATTACTTTCATTGTTATTGTTCTACGACTATTAATCATTACTATACTTCTGTTACATTTTGGTAAATGTTCTTATTTTATTAATTTTGTTGTTATTGGTATAACTAAAGATTTTGTTATTGTTATTGCTGTTACTATTTGTATTTTCATTGTTATTGTTGGGTTAATATTTTGTTACCGTTACAGTTTTCTCATTGCTGTTATTTTATTACATTTTGTTATTATCACTATTGTTTCTGCTCTTATTGTTATTATTGTTGTTATTCATATTGTCATAGTGACCAATAGTGCAATGATAGTGCAAAATAGTGACGTCATAGTGAACAATGGTGAACACCTAGTGCGCAAGGGTGATGTCATAGTGAACAATAGTGCCCTAATAAGGCACAATAGTGACGTCACGGGGACCAATAGTGAACAACAAGTGCGCAATAGTGACGTCACGGTGAAGAGCAGTGACTTCCTGGCGCACAGTAGTGACGTCACAGTGACCAGCAGTGACTTCCTGGCACAGTAGTGCGTCACAGTAGCAGTGACTTCCTGTCGCACAGTAGTGACGTCACAGTGAACAGCAGTGACTTCCTGGCGCACAGTAGTGACTTCCTGGCGCACAGTAGTGACGTCACAGTGAACAGCAGTGACTTCCTGGCGCACAGTAGGGACGTCACAGTGAACAGCAGTGACTTCCTGTTGCACAGTAGTGACTTCCTGGCGCACAGTAGTGACGTCACAGTGAACAGCAGTGACTTCCTGGCGCACAGTAGTGACGTCACAGTGAACAGCAGTGACTTCCTGGCGCACAGTAGTGACGTCACAGTGAACAGCTAGCGACTTCCTGGCGCACAGTAGTGACTTCCTGGCGCACAGTAGTGACGTCACAGTGAACAGCAGTGACTTCCTGGCGCACAGTAGTGACGTCACAGTGAACAGCAGTGACTTCCTGTTGCACAGTAGTGACTTCCTGGCGCACAGTAGTGACTTCCTGGTGCACAGTAGTGACTTCCTGGCGCACAGTAGTGACGTCACAGTGAACAGCAGTGACTTCCTGTTGCACAGTAGTGACTTCCTGGCGCACAGTAGTGACGTCACAGTGAACACTAGTGACTTCCTGTTGCACAGTAGTGACTTCCTGGCGCACAGTAGTGACGTCACAGTGAACACTAGTGACTTCCTGTTGCACAGCAGTGACTTCCTGGCGCACTGTAGTGACGTCACAGTGAACAGCTAGTGACTTCCTGGTGCACAGTAGTGACTTCCTGGCGCACAGTAGTGACGTCACAGTGAACACTAGGGACTTCCTGTTGCACAGTAGTGACTTCCTGGCGCACAGTAGTGACGTCACAGTGAACACTAGCGACTTCCTGTTGCACAGTAGTGACTTCCTGGCGCACAGTAGTGACGTCACAGTGAACACTAGCGACTTCCTGTTGCACAGTAGCGACTTCCTGGCGCACAGTAGTGACGTCACAGTGAACAGCAGTGACTTCCTGGCGCACAGTAGTGACGTCACAGTGAACACTAGCGACTTCCTGTTGCACAGTAGTGACTTCCTGGCGCACAGTAGTGACGTCACAGTGAACACTAGCGACTTCCTGTTGCACAGTAGTGACTTCCTGGCGCACAGTAGTGACGTCACAGTGAACAGCAGTGACTTCCTGGCGCACAGTAGTGACGTCACAGTGAACAGCAGTGACTTCCTGGCGCACAGTAGTGACGTCACAGTGAACACTAGCGACTTCCTGTTGCA
>NW_024433433.1:0-1209 GCF_017639785.1 Mesocricetus auratus | reverse complement strand
TTCAGGAACAACAAAAACCCAAAGAAACCACTGACTATGTTGATTCTGTTGTTTTTGTGGCAAGGAGCTACCTAGAAAATTCTGATTTTTGTCTATTTAGAGTTTCTATTGCAGTGAAGAGACACCATTATCATGGCATCTCTTATAAAGGAAAAAGACATTTAATTGGAGCTCGCTCACATATTCAGAAGTTTTGTCCTGTTGTTTCCATGGTAGGAAGCATGGAGCATAAAGGCAGACATGAGAGGCAGCTGAGAGTTCTACATCTGCATAATGAGGTTGCAGGAAGTGAGAGTAACACTCACACTGTATTGAGCTTCGGGAACATCCATACCCACTCCCCAGGGACACACTTACTCCAACAAGGCCACACTCCTAATAATGATACTCCTTATGAGTCTATGGGGGTCATTTTTGCTCAACTACCACAATTTATTTAATTCACAGACAGAAGCACTTCATCTGGTTGCTTTAGGTGAAATATTTCACTTCCCTTGTGACATAGGGTTTTCCAAGGAGGTGAAAGTCAAGCTGGCAATCACCTATCCAGTAAGCTGTAGACAAGATCAGAACCTGACCATGCCTTGTACACTGCTACATTTGTTGTTGTCTTTTGAATACTGTTGCTAACAATTAATTTGTTTTGTTTCTGTTTCTGTGTTTCAAGACAGGGTTATCTGTGTGACCCTGGGTATCCTGACACTCCCTCTGTAGATCTCCTGTTTTCAGAAGTCCACATGCCTTTGCCTCCCAAGTGCTGGGATTAATGTTGTTTGTCACTACTGTCTGGCCAAGCAGTTAACTTTTTAATATATATTCTTCCTGTTGGGGAAGTCCTGTTATTTGCCTGTGCATTTGTCAATAAAGTACTGTCTGGCCAATAGAAAACATAGATAGGAGGGACTAGGTGTCGAGGAGGATTCTGGGAGGGGAAACACAAGGGAGTCGACATGTGACGCCATGGGGGTAGGAAGCCGAGAACTATTCTCCGGTAAGAAACATACTTAGATTAACAATTATGGGGTAATTACTTAAGGCAGAGCTAGCCAGTAAGGGACAAGCAAGGCCAACAGCTTCATAATTAATATAGCCTCCTGTGTGTTTATTTGGGACTATTGCGGATCTAGAACCAGGCTGGCGTGGCAGAGCCCAGGTGACTGGAGGGGGATAAACCAAAGTGGCTAGCAAAGAAAAAGCTTCTCTTAACAT
>NW_024433432.1:0-6557 GCF_017639785.1 Mesocricetus auratus | reverse complement strand
TCTCGCCAGCAAGAACGACGCAGAACACTCGGATCCTTCTGCAGTAAAGCTTTAATGCATCTTGAGAGATAGATGATCAGCTTCTTAGAGGGAGACCCCAAGCTAAGAAACCCAGCCCCTTATATAAGCCTAGGAGCTCCGAGTGAGATGTGTAGAGCCGGGATTGGTGGTTTGCACATCACCCCAGATGACGTCACGGGAGAGGCACAGTTTAAACGGTTAACTCCAACTGACAGCGACAGTTAACTCCAACTGACAGCGACAGTTAACTCCAACTGACAGCGACAGTTAACTCCAACTGACAGCGACAGTTAACTCCAACTGACAGCGACAGTTAACTCCAACTGACAGTGGATGTCAGCGCCATCTTCTAACGGCAATAGCGATAGCGAGGGCGGCTCCTCACATCTCCCCTATTCATTTATTTTTGAAGCAATAGGACACCCACAACTTTGGAGTGGAGATAGAGGTCAAATCCCCATGTGCAAATTCGGAACATGTACAAAGCTCCTCTCCAGGGTCTTATCCCCAGAGGAAGTCCTGACCAGTCCGATGTCTTTTTTCTGGGGGAAGGAGATCATGACATAGAACCTTCATGCAAGATGACTTATCTCCCAGGAGAAAGTCGTTATACCGCAGACCTCTCCTGTGCAGTGCTTAGCCTTGCAACTCCTTGGGCTGCTGAAGCCTACCCACTCTATCCCGTGCAATGAGACTAGCCTCGTGGGGTGCAAGAGCTGGGAGGCCAGCGACCTATTGCTTTAACATGGTTAACCAAATGTCAGGGGATGCTCCGTGTTCTAAGGCAGCAAGTGCTTGTGCCACCACCACTTTCTCCTTTTGTTTGGGCTCTGAGCGTACACACCATCCAAAGCATCAACACTATTCCACAGCAGAGAACTAGGCTAAATGATCCTACCCCCACCCATTCCTTAAAATAAGAAAATGCAGATGAAATCCAGGGGAGAGGTCTTCCATCAGAGAAAGATCCAGATGCGTCGAATTCACTTGCAGGATCGCCATTCTCAACTCACGGAGTGTCTGCTCAAACTCAAAAGTCCAATTCTGTAATAAATGTTGAGACAGAGCTTTTGACAGGTTAGCTGCTCTTGTAAAATTCTCATATTGTACTAAGTGACACAAAGGCCAGGCAACTTTGTTCACATCCCAATTTGGCCATCTGCCACAATATATCCAATTGTTCCTGAACCAAATTAATCTGTTGGTTTACCAACATCAGGCCTCCTTGTATCTGAGAATTGGCAGTGGCCTGTTTATCTAGGACCATGGTCACAGTGGCCTATAGTTCATTAATGGTTTGAGTTGTCTGCACAGTGGCAGAAAGTGCAAGGGCCGAGGCGGTAACCGAAGCAGTAACCGCGGCGGTGGCTATCAGGCCCACAATAATAGCAGAGATCCCAAAAATCTCGCTTTTCCCTAAACAAACTCAAATTACTTGGCGCCTCAACAGGAGCTGGAATAAATCGAGGCATGCGCATTACCAAAGCAAAAGGGTGCTTAATAGCATCCCAGCATAATGCATAAAAACAATTCTAAGCAGAACAATTTATTTCTTTCTGATTCTTACCTAAGGTATCATTACTCACAACCCAAATAAAGGGCAGCTGAATAATTAGTTCTCTTAAAAGGGGTATACTTAACATTGGAGGAGGACCAATCAGATGATCCAGAGCTCTGTCCCTCACTCAGACTGTTGCCTAATGCCCCTTTCCAATCAAAAGTAATCTGTCCCTTCTCACTATCATAGGAGAAAGATCAGTACAGCTTCCATTAATTCAAAAGGATTAGCATTAGATCTTTCTGGATCCATATGAATAAAATTATCCTTTAATGAAGAAATCACAGTAAAGCACAAGCTTCCTACTAATGACAAGGTTCTCTCATCCTGAAAACTCTGTATCTGAGGATCTAAAGGCAAAAAGGCAAGCCCCAACTCTCTATTATTTGTGAAAAATCTAGGGAACACCTGGGCATTCTGCATCACTGGCATCGGTAGGGGGAAGGTAGACATGATGGCCCACCGTAACTCTCCCATCATACTAGGAACCATCATCCCGAGTAGGAGAGTCTTCATCACCCACTTGGCCTCCATCCTTCTTATTCTGGAGTTGTGAAGGAGCTCTTCGAGTGAGTCTTTCAGGGATCCACAGGGGGTTTTCTTCCTCCTGTGGAAAAACACACACAGCTCCCCTGGATCTTATAAGAATAGGATCCGGGCCTTTCCAGAGATCAGTCAAGACATCTTTCCATTTTACCATTTCTTTTGGCCTATCAGGCTCTAAACTGTGGCGATCAGCCGCAGTGTGGCCTTGGGCATCACAGTTCAAGAAATTAAGGGTAAAAAGTGCCATGGATACAGCAACTCTTGGTACCGAGGGTAGAACATCCTCAATACTCCCCTTTTGTTTAATCAGATATGATTTGAGTGTACGATGGGCACGTTCCACAATGCCCTGTCCTTGAGGGTTATAAGGTAGGCCAGTTAGATGGGTAACATCCATTTGCCGACAAAACTGTCGGAATTTTTGAGAGGTATATGCTGGTCCATTGTCTGTTTTTAAAATTCTGGGTTTTCCCCTAGCACTCCAGGCCTCAAGGCAATGTTGAATCACATATGAGGCCTTTTCCCCTGTTAGGGGTGTGGCAAACATTACGCCAGAACAGGTGTCAACAGAAACATGAACATATTGAAGCCTTCCAAAAGAGGGAATATGAGTAACATCCATCTGCCACATCTGCAATGGTCTAATGCCACGTGGGTTTATTCCCATGTGGGGAGTAGGTAAGAATTCGCAGCAATTCTGGCATTGAGTAACAATTTCCCTAGCCTCTTTCCTGGATAGAGCAAAACGACGGCGCAAGGTCTCAGCCGTCACATGAAAGCGCTTATGGAATTCTTTTGCTGCTTGTGCATGGGTAGACAAGGCAGCGGCCACCAGCTTTGTAGCCTTGTCCGCTAAGTCATTCCCTAAGGACATGGGACCTGGGAGTCCAGAATGTGCTCGGACATGGGTAATGAAAACAGGAAATCTCCTATTTAACAAGGCAGCTTGTATCTTCTGAAAGATGTTAGCAACTCTGCTGGAGGATCTTATTATTCCAGCTATCTCAAGGAGATTAACTGCATTAACCACATAAGAGGAATCTGATACAATATTGAGGGGTCCTGGAAAAGCCTCAAGAACCTCCAGTACTATCAGACATTCTACAACTTGAGGTGAAGTTTCATTATATTGTTTAGATATAACCCTATCCTTGACCACATAAGCTCCCATACCAGTTTTTGATCCATCAGTGTACACCACAGTCCCATCTGGGAGTGGGTCTTTAGCTGTCACTTGTGGAAACACTATAGCCTGGTTTAGGGCAAACTGTAAAATTGGATGCTTTGGAAAATGATTATCAATTTGTCCTGAAAAGGAAGTAACTAAAACTGCCCAATCACTAGATGTGGCTGCCAAGGTCTGAACTTGTGCAGCAGTATAAGGCACAATCAAGGAATCAGGATCCCTGCCAAAATGTGTAACAGCTGCTTTTATTCCGCGAAGCGCGAGCTGTGCAACAGCATCAGGGTACCAGTCAATAATCTTAGCAGGGGAAGCATTTGGATGAATCCAAAGTAATGGTCCATGTTGCCACAGGACTGCAGTTGGCAATTGAGCTGTCTTAAAAACACACAGATTAAAAGGTAGTGACTCCTCAATTCGTTGTAATTGTGCTTCCTGTAAGGCCTCTTCCACCATCTGTAAGGCTCGGTGGGCGGCAGGGGTAAATTTTCTGGGTGAGGAGATATGAGGCTCACCCTCCAGGAGATCGAAG
This sequence comes from Mesocricetus auratus, assembly GCF_017639785.1. Lineage (NCBI taxonomy): Eukaryota > Metazoa > Chordata > Mammalia > Rodentia > Cricetidae > Mesocricetus > Mesocricetus auratus. The sequence continues at coordinate 2,717 of NW_024433432.1, read as the reverse complement.
AGGGGTTTTAGATCAGCAGATGGAATTTTTAAAAAGGGCCTCAACCAATTTATATCTCCCAGAAGTTTCTGAAAATCATTTAATGTTTGTAAGTGGTCTTTGCGAATTTCTATTTTCTGAGGAACTATATTTTTGGGAGTAATCTTTGAGCCCAAAAAGAGGCCTGTATCTGCAATTTGAACCTTTTCTGAGGCAATCTCTAATCCCCACTGTTTTAATTCAGCCACCAGCATGGGAAAAGCCTTTTGTAAAACATCTAACTCTTTGTGACAAATAAGAATATCGTCCATATAATGGATAACGATTAAAGATGTAAATTGCTTCCTAATTGGCTCCAAAGCCTCCTGCACATATAGCTGACATATTGTTGGGCTATTGGCCATGCCTTGCGGCAGTACCTTCCACTGAAATCTCTTGTCTGGTTCCATATGATTAAGAGAAGGGATAGTGAAGGCAAACCTTGGTCTATCCCGTGGGTAAAGTGGAATAGAGAAGAAACAATCCTTAATATCTATAATAATAAGCTTCCAATCTTGAGGAAGTGCAGAAAGCAAAGGAAGGCCTCTTTGAACAGGGCCAAAAAGATGCATCTGATTGTTAATGGCCCGCAGGTCGTGGAGTAATCTCCACTTCCCAGATTTCTTCTTAATAACAAAAATTGGTGTATTCCATGGGGAGGTAGAAGGCTCTAGATGCCCCAGCCGTTCCTGTTCTTGCACTAATCTTGTGACAGCCTCTAATTTTTCAGAGGATAGAGGCCATTGAGAGACCCATAACGGCTCCTCTGTTTTCCATGGTATGGGTCGTGAAGCCTCAACGGCCCCTAAATAAAACCCAGTCCTTTTCTACCCCGATTTCCGTGTTGTGTAATGGGTTTTATTCTGCCTTGTTCTTGCCTACCCAAGCCTCTACCATTTGTATACCCCATCTTTGCCATAATGGCTGATGCCTGGGGGGAGTATTCATTAGTTAGGGTCATGCCCATGGCTTGTAACACATCTCGTCCCCATAAATTTACAGGGAGTGGCAACACATAGGGGGTAAAACATCCCTGTTTGCCTTCAGCATCCCGCCAGGTTAAGGCTGAGGCACTGATGGCAGGAGAGGACTGGTATCCAAGACCTTGTAGAGAATGAGATGAAACAACAGTGGGCCAAGACTTCGCCACCAATGGAGTGAAATAATGCTTTTGTCTGCTCCCGAATCCATTATCCCTTCAAATTCTTTTCCATTAATTAACAATTTTATTGTAGGTCTCTCATTTAGGGGTATAGCCAGATAGGCTGAATCACTTCCAGAAGATCCCATAGCCCTTTTTTGTAAAGTGTAGGTTTCTCCATCCCCGAGGGAGGGCAGCAACACCAGTTGTGCAATTCTATCTCCCTGCTTTATAGAAAATACACCCCGAGGGCTAGAACAGAGAACTTGAATCTCCTCTTTATGATATGGGTCAACAATCCCAGGATATATAATGAGTCCCTGTAAAGTTAAGGAGCCACGGCCCAGAATAAGCCCAATGGTGGCAGGGGGCAAAGGTCCAGGGGAATGGACTGGGACCGGTTGAACATTCATTTGGGGCATGAGTAAGAAGTCGGAGGCGGCACGCAAGTCCATTCCGGAGGTTCCTCGGAAACCTCTACTTCCTCTTGATTGCTTTTCTGAAATTGGTTCCCATATTTCTGAGGGCCCTGGGACCATGGGCCCCGTGACCCGTTTTTTGATTGGGGTACCTTGGATTCTTCAATAGGGGGCAGAAGCCTCCCTTTACATCCCGGACTGACCTGCATTCGCTAGCCCTATGATAACCTTTACCACAACGATAGCAAAGCTTCGATTCTCTTGTTCTTTCAGGGGCTTGACAATCTTTCTTAAGGTGCCCCATTCTCCCACAATTAAAACAAGCTTTTCGATTAGATAAATCTCTATACCTGTGCGTTTGTAAAATGGCGGCAGCTAGTCCTGCATTGGTTAGGGTCCCCCCAGCTCCCTGCACACTCTGAGCCAATCTTGTAAACCTTTGCTTTTGCGAGGGGCGATAGCCGCTCGACATTCCTGGGTTGCTTGTTCATAGACAAGTTGCTCAATCAGGGGCATAGCTTGTTCTGAATCACCAAAGATGCGACTGGCGGCCTCTGTCATTCTGGCCACAAAGTCTGAAAATGGCTCTTGGGGTCCTTGGACAATCTTTGTAAGGTGTCCACTGGACTCTCCCCTTTTGTGAGGGCCTTCCATGCTTTAATAGCGGCGGCCGACACCTGACCATAGACGCCCCAGATGTAGTTGGTTTGATTAAGGGCATGTTGACCCTGACCTGTCAGCATTTCAAATGTCCACTGCCTCTGATTCTCATCTTCAGCCGTGGCATTAACTCTAGCTTGTGCCTGGGCTGCATCATACCAGAGAGCCTTCCATTCCATGTATTGTCCCATGTTGGGAAGCACTGCTTTCACTGTCGTTTGCCAGTCAGTGGGAGTCATGGCAAAATTAGCAAGCCTTTCCACCTGTAATGTGGTAAAGTTAGCATTGACCCCATAATTACGAACGGATTCGGCCAATTCTTTAATTTGATTGTAATCTACGGGGGTATGTACTCTTCCGCCTTCCACATTCTCGAATACTGGAAAAGCCATTTGTATTTTTCTCCGTTCCTCTAAAGGTAAAAAGGAGTCAGTACCAGTATTCAGCCGAAGCTCATATGGCGGAGGCGCTGAGGCGTG
>NW_024433431.1:0-4971 GCF_017639785.1 Mesocricetus auratus | reverse complement strand
TTTGTTTGTTTGTTTTTTTCAAGACAGGGTTTCTCTGTGGCTTTGGAGGCTGTCCTGGAACTAGCTCTTTTAGACCAGGCTGGCCTCGAACTCACAGAGATCCACCTGCCTCTGCCTGCCAAATGCTGGGACTAAGGCGTGCGCCACCAACGCCCGGCGGTCCTGCCCTTTTGAGTTCCATTCTTCCTTCAAGGAAGAGCAGTGCTGTGGAAGTGTAAGCCGAATAAACCCTTTCCTCCCCAAGTTGCTTTTTGGTTATGGTGTTTTCGTCGCAGCGAATAGAAACCCTAACTAAGTCAGCGAACCTATGAGTTTATGGGAGTGACTTCCAGGACTCTGTTGGCTCGTTGGTCTAGGGGTATGATTCTCGCTTTGGGTGCGAGAGGTCCCGGGTTCAAATCCCGGACGAGCCCAAGAGTTTTGGTCTCCGGGCCTGTTTAGCGGCTCACGGTACAACAGGGTGTCTAGAACTTTGGATAAAAGGATATGAGACAGCAGGTACTAACAGTTTTGACTAAGAGTCTGATCGCAGATACTCGAAAAGACACTACTACACATACATCATAAACGTCCATCTACCTCTTGCGGCGGTGAAAGACAGATTGCTAGCAATAATAGAACTGCCGAGGCACCACTTGCTGTAGGTTTCTGTAGTGTAGTGGTTATCACGTTCGCCTAACACGCGAAAAGTCCCCGGTTCGAAACCGGGTGGAAACAAGGGTTTCTTTCTCTTATTATAACCTAGAGAAGAGTAATACACGCATATCGTTTGAGAATTATTTTTCTGCTGGTAACAGCACATATGAATCATAACAGCACACCTATCTTGCTGTTCCTAACAGACGTGACCTGCACATAGACTTTCCAAACGGGCTGGTCAAGTGCGCCACCTGCTGCCAATCAGAATTGCAGTTGCTGAATTAGCCCAAGATAAAAGACGAACTTCTCCTTTGGGAAAAAAAAACAAAGTGTCAAAAAGTTATTGGCAGCGGTGGGATTCGAACCCACGCCCCCGAAGAGACTGGAGCCTTAATCCAGCGCCTTAGACCGCTCGGCCACGCTACCTTGACAATCTTGTTCTCAACACGGATTCTATTCAGTCCATATACACCCTCGAGGGGGAGGTCTCTGCGGTAGAATTGGTTGTCCTGGCCACCCTCCCTTGGTAGCTTGCTTGCTTCACCCCCCTCTCGGACAGAATTCTACATACGCGGTCTTCATAATCTGTCTTTCTGAAGGCAGTACAAAATTGGTCACCTTGTTTTTATTTGGCAAATGGCCTTGAGCGTAGAGCGGATTGCTTTTATGAACTTTTTTTAAAAGGAGAAAAACCTGAATTTTCATCCAAACATACATAACTTGTGTTTTTCTTTCTGCGTTACTGGTGCATGGGATCACATTAGCTATGGACTAGGGGCTTGGGGACTGACTCTTTTGTCTTAATTAGGTTTCTATTCTTTAAGCAGGTTTTCCAGTGGGAAGCACCGGTTTTGAAAGATTTTTGTCAAAACTCTCTTGATGCACACTGCACATTCCCCCCCGGATTAGCGAAAAGTCAGTTTTTTTAAAAAAGCAAGATTTAGGAAAATTTATAGAAGAATTCTGGAAATCCACAACTTGAAATAAAGGAAGCCTTAGTTTTGTTGCTGTTGATGCCCTAGGATGTGTGTGTCTTCACTTAGATTTGAATTGTGCTTTTTGAGCTTGTATCTTTATTTTATTGAATTTTTATAAAACTCATTTGAATGGCTGAATCAAGTTTTAAAAATGAACCCACCCTACGCCCACTTCCACCACAGAAAGAAAGCCAGATTTTCCTTATCTATTTCTCCACACATGGGCACTTCCCTATTGAAAATGAAACCGCCCATTCAGCTATCTTTGACTGGGGGTGTGATACTGAGAGATTCCCTTTTAATTTGCACTGAGCTCTTCTGAGGCCCAAACCCCGGCGCTCCACACTTGAAATCATGTCATTAAGTCCCAGCCAGCTTCCCTCACATTTTCGCTCATTCAGAAAATAGTGGCAGCATGCTCCTGGCTGTCTGCTCCATGTGCGGGTAGCTCTACCTAGATGACTTCATGACACTGTCGAATAGGATTACCACCGGGCTTCTGCTAGGAGTCCCACACACACTTCTGGAGGTGTGGAAGGAAGGCGTTATACGCCCACTAGCCAATCACAAAAGTGTGCATGGTCAAAATGTAGAACTCATTGTGAAATAATACTGAGTAGCCACTCAGGCAGGGGCTGGAGAACTAGTGGCGGGGAGTGGGGGTGTAGGGGGTGTAGGTGAGCTATCTTAGCTCTGAGAACCTGTGTCATCCTCCGAAGCAGGAACACACAGTTTGCCTCTTCTCCTGTTGCCTTAGAGCAGTGACTCTCAACCTTCCTAGCGCCGGGATACTTTAATATACTTCCTCATGTTGTGGTGACCACAACCATAAAATTATTTCGTTACTACTTCATAACTGTAATTTTGCTGCTGTTACGGATTGTAACGTAAATATCTGTATTTACCATGGTCTTTGGGGTAACGACCTATGGTCGAGAACCGTTGCCTTAGATTGCGCTGAGAACAATGCATGAGAGAGTTTAATTGCTCCCTCTGTGTGTTTGTGGCTGGCTTGTGGATAATCTCTTAGCTCAACATGCCTTTTCGTAAAACACAGACAATCGCAGTTCACATGAACACATTCTTTGTTATGTTCTTGCAAACAGTCGTGCTGAAACTCTAAAGCTCTTCAGTCATAATAGGATTTAGTTTCTGCTTGTTGCCTTTACCAAATTCCGCCAATTCTATAACATTCTAGTTTGTAACAGGCACTATGGCATTCACCGTAATCCAAGTTACTCAGGAGATTAAGGCAGGAAGATTGCTTGAACCCAGGAGTTTGAGATCAGCATTAACTAAATAGACAAACTATTTATTTATTAACACTTTTTTATTATATATTTAAATTAGGAACAAGCTTGCTTCCCATGTCAGCCCCAGTTCCCTCTCTCTCCCCTCCACGCCCACTCCCCTCCACTAGCTCCCCCAACCTCCCCAATCCCCACTCTATTCCTCAGGGAGGGTAAGTCCCTCCATGGGGGATCACTAGAGTCTGTCATTTCGTTCTGGGGAGGGCCCAGGCCCTCTCCAAAGCCCATTTGTGTGCCAGGGATAAATACTGATCTACTACCCAAAGCCCCATAGATTGCCTGGGACTCCTCACTGACACCCACATTCAGGGGGTATGGATCAGTCCCATACTGGCCTCTCAGCCATCAGTCTGGGGTCCAAGATCTCCCCCTTGTTCAGTTCAGCTGTTTCTCTGGGTTTCACCAGCCCAGTCTTGACCCTTTTGCTTATCACTCCTCCCTCTCTGTCACTGGGTTCCAGGAGTTCAGTTCAGTGTTTAGCTGTGGGTGTCTGCCTCTGCTTCCGTCTGTCACTGGATGGAGGTTCTAGGATGGTATGTAAGATAGTCGACAAAATCATTATTAGGGAGGGGCATTTAAAGTAGAGACAAGGTTTTTAAATACAATACAGTAAAATAAAATAAACACATATAAATCTATGTCTTCAAAGGTATTTGCGTTCAAATGGTCAGAAATGTTTAGGCTTAGGCTGTTGGCGCCATCTACTGTCAATAGTTGGTGATTGCAGCATCCTCGCCCACAGTTGGAACAGATTCTCTTGTTTTGGAGACACGGTTTCTCTGTGTATGTAGCCCTAGAAGACTGTCCTGGAACACTGTAGCTCTATCCAGGATTAGTCTTAAATTCATAGATCCACCAGCCTCTGACTCCCAAGTTCTGGGATTAAAGGCATTCACCACTACCAGCTGGCTTGTAATTTTATTTTTTAAATACTTATTTATTTACTTTTTTTTGAGACAAGGTCTCTGTACATAGCACTGGCTGTCTTGGAAATCACAATGTAGACCAGGCTGGCCTCAAACTCACAGAGATCTTCCTGCCTCTGCTTCCTGTGTGTCAGGGTTAAAGGCGTGAGCCACCATGCTCAGTGTAAGTTTTTTTTTTAACTTATCTGTGCAGATCAGGAATGAAAAGTGTCTTACACAGCACAGTCCATTTGTATCTTTACATCTCTTTATGCACAACAGTGCTGTTGACTGAGACTATGGAGTGACCCACTTTGTAGGGGCGCCTGCCAGGTACAGCAGACCTGAGAGGGGGATGTGGATTGAGAAGAGGAATAGGCGAGGATAAAGTCAGGAGGGCACCGGGTGAATTCCAGAATCAGCACCACGTTTACTATTCTTTCAAAAGTATTTTATGCCCCCATCAAAAGAGGGGGAGAAGTAAAAAGACTTCCTTTCCAATGATACAAGGAACAAACAGAGTAATTACCTCTTCAATACCGGAAACATCAAGTAACTGTATCCTGAGTTAATTATTCTGTGGTTTTGGCAGGACATGCAGTGACCACACCTTAGGCCAAGAATCCTTTTGCATTTACACGTTAGGCCAGACATCCTTGTTGCTTCACTTTGGAAGAGCAATAGCAGGTTTGAACTCTCTGACCTTAAGTCAAGATGAAGCGGAGCCATTTTTACAGGCCCTGACAAGAATGGCCCTCACAGATTGCAGACCAGATCTTTGTGGGACAATTGAAAGACCCCCAGAGTGGGGAAACCCTCACTCAAGTCTCGGTATAAGCAGATGCCCCAATAATTCAAGAGAGACGGTTCTTGCTGCAAGCACATGAGGTTTATTCGGGGAATCAGTGCACTGGGGCCGAGCTCATGACCCTCACAGGGTCAGAGGAGTTGGTTCCCTAGTAGCTGCAGTTGGGGGTTTTTAAAAGGGAAAAACTGAATCGTGGAGTTAGGCAAACATCATAAACATAACAGATGAGGAAGTTAAATGATAGCTTATGTCTTAACAGGAAGGTTATCTCAAGGAAGCATTCTTTAGGCATTGAGCAGGAATGTGGTGAGCTACTTCCTGGATAAGGGAGG
>NW_024433430.1:0-6841 GCF_017639785.1 Mesocricetus auratus | reverse complement strand
GCCTACAACATGGTCTAAAGCCAAAGAAATCTCTAAGGATGTTATAAACAGTGTAGCAGAGGAGAGGGGACAGGAATACTCCTACATTTTTATGGTTGGAAAATGAAATCTAGAGAAAATAAATTTTTGAGTAGAAGCCTCAGAGAAATTGATGTCCTCTTAGACCCCACCAACAAAGGAATCTATATAGATACAAATTAGACCATGTAAGCTGAGATACAAATGAGGCCTTGTCAGCTAGTGAGAACTTTGTAGATTGGATTACAGACTGTTATGAAAAATCCTCCAAAAGTTCAAGTAATTTTCAAAAGTTTTTGGGACATATATTTTGCAATATTTGAGTGATTTTTGAAAGTTGTTGGGATATATTCAGTGGTTACATCCTGTATTAAGGACATCTACTGGTTATTTAGATAGTGATCCAAATACACCTAGACAGGGAAATAAAGAGGATAGACAAGTTATAGTACTTTTAAAGTATAATCCAGCATCAACACATGTTAGCAAACAGTTCAAAGAAAGTTGATTGCTTTATCTCAGGTAGAGAGAGCTCTGCAGTCTCATAACTTTCTTCCTAAGAATTAAAGGAGTCTAGGAAAGGAATTTGGTTTAAGTAGAGAGATGACTGCCAAAACTGTCAAACAATGCTGTATATCCACAATAATTACTTAAAATAATTTTAAAAGGAAACCTCAAGTCCTACTTCCTCATAACTTATGGCAAATATTTGTAACTCACATTGCATAAATTTGCAAGTTAAAATATGTGCACATGGCAGTTGAGAGGTATTCAGGTTTCTTGATGGCCAATAAACAAATAGGGAAAGCAAATATGCATATGTCAAAAGATAAAAAAGGGGGGAATAAATCCAAGTACCCACATGATTCATTAAGTCCTGCACTCCTCATTTTAAATTTTTCAAACGTGGATTCCAGTGAGCAATCTTCTACTGAGAAATTGTGGAAAGATGGAACTGAAGCAACTTTGGTTAAGGTCAAATGGCTAAATTTAAGCCCTAGTGAGAAGACAGGATTCTGCCCTAAGGTGAGGTCTAGGTATTATTTGTGTTTTCTTACAGGAAAAAAATATAAAACTTGGTGGTTACCAGAATATTTGGTATGATATTTAAAGCAGAGACAATCTGACCATGAAATTGTGGGTCAACCAAGAGGTACATCCTGTTTTCCATTCCAAGTGCATCCTGTTTTCCATTCCTGGCTTACTGCCCCATCCTTGCTCGATTGACATCAACAACTAGCATGAGGAAAACACTCTTCTACCATGGGTTTTTTCACCTTTTTATAAGCCTGTATATAAGACTGCTCCCTGTATACAATAAATAAGAGACATCTTATCATATCTTATAATGAATCAGAATGTTCATACAGAAGAAAACCCTTACAAATTTAAAGACTCTGACGAATCCTTTAGTATGAAAACAACTCTTACAGTGCATCAGAGAATACATACAGGAGAAAAGACTTACATATGTAAGGATTGTGACGAATCCTTTGTTAAAATTCAAAGCTGACACAGCACCACAGAATGCATACAGGAGAAAAAACTACAGGTGTAAGCACTGTAACAAATCTTTTACTTGGAAGCCAAATGTTATAGAGTATCAAAGAATTCACACAGGAGGAAAGTCTTACAAATGTAATGCCTGTGACAAATCCTTTAGTATGAAAACTACTCTTACAGTACACCAGAGAACACACACAGGAGAAAAACCTTACATATGTAAGGATTGTAAAAATCCTTTGTTTCAAATTCAAAGTTTATACAGCATTAGAGAATGCATACAGGAGAAAAAACTTACAGGTGTAAGCTCTGTCACAAATCATTTTCTTTGATGCCAAATCTTAAAGAGCATCAAAGAATTCACACAGGAGGAAAGTCTTACAAATGTAAGGACTGTGAAAAATCCTTTACAGTGAGGTCAACTCTTACAGTGCATCAGAGAATTCATACAGGATAGAAGTCTTACAAATGCAAGGAATGTGACATGCACATATCTTAGAGAACATCAGAAAATTCATAGTGGAGAGAAAACTTACAAATATGGAGAATGTGACAAATCTTTTGCTACATACACATATCTTAAAAAACATCAGAAAATACACTTTGTTGTAAAACGTACAAATGTAGAGAATGTGACATGTACTTTATCAAGATTTTAAATCTTGGGAAACATCAGATAGGCCATACCGAAGAGTAACCTTACACATATCCAAAATGGGATGAATTCTTTTCCTCCAAGAAAAATCTAGTATATATCTGAGAGTCATTCTGGGAGAAACCTTAAGAATATATTGCATGTGACAAATTTTTGCCTACATGAAAAATTTTAGAATATATCAGAGTTCATACTGAAGAGAGATATTACAGATGTAAATAATGTGACAAATCTTTGCCTAGATGAAAAATCTTAGTGCACATAAGCAAGTTCACACTGGAGAGAAATATTACAGATATGAGGAAGGTAAGGAAATGTTTTGTAGCTGCTCATATCTTGGAACACATTATAAAATTCATATCAGAATTTTTACAAGTGTTAAGACTGTAGCATACCTTATATCAACCTTTCACATATTAGAAGATATCAGAGAGTTTATCGTGGAGAGAAAACACCTATGGATATCCTGTAACAAAGCATTTATAGAGTATCATAAACTTGCAAATCTCATGTATACATACTGGAAACATAAAGATAAGAAACTTTTGAAAGCCTTTACTGAAGTTTAAACTTACAAAATATCAGAGATCATATTGAAATAAAATTCGGCAAAAATAATTATGTGAATTAAATTTTATGTGTGTGTACCTTGTCTACTAGAATTTCTGTGCACTACCTGTTTGATGATGACACTGGATGCTAGAAGAGTGCAGCATATAGCCAGAAGCTGTGGTTAAACACAGTTGTGAGCTATGTATCTAGATGAACATCCAATAATTGAGATTAATGCCATGCAAGTTGGCCATTCAATCCCAGGACTCAGAAGGCAGAGACAATAAGATCTCTTAGAGTCTAAGGCCACCCTGGTCTCCTTAGTCACGTTTTTACCTGTCAGAACTATATAAGCAAACTTATTTTTTCTAACAATAATAAACATGAGAAACTATAACAACATAAAAATATGGCAAAGACCTAAACTGTGAGGTACATCAAATAACTCATATTTCTATGAATCCACATTTTACCATATATAAAACCTATTTGTCATTGAGCATTAGAAACTACAGTCAACAAAAAATTCTATTTGATAAATCTTTCACTTAGGGCTCAAATTTATGACAAAAGCAAGTCCCACCCAAAATTAAACACAAAACTGCTCCAATATCTCATCAATTGCTCACTTTAAAAATCTTCATAGAAGAATTAAACCTTAAAATAGAAGGTGAGAAAGTGTAAAAAGAGAAGCTATCCATGTTAGTGCAGCCATTCCCGATGGGAATGGTGAAAGTCATGTATCCAGCACAGCATCTTGACCAAGATCCAGCAAAGCTGAGCTATATAATGGCCTCTACCTGATTTTAGACCTTGATATTTACATCATGCATGCTTAGGATGGTTCGTATTTGTATACCTTTGGGATATTGTATTGATGCAATTTCTTTTGAATGATTAATAACTTTTCCCAGGAGTACTGCTTCTAAGCTTCCACAGGAACATCATAGGTATTGAACCTCTCTGATTTTAGAGCTATATCCTCGTCTAACTTAAAGGAGCGCCTGGGTCCTGCCACAAATGATGTGACAGCCTTGGATGATCTTCCATGGGAGAACTCATCCTCTCTCAGGAGTGAATAGGGGTAGGATGGGTAGTTGATGAGGCATGTGTGAGGACAGAAGAGAGAGGAGGAGCTGGGATTGGTATGTAAAATAAGATTGTTTTTAATTGAAATAAAATAAATGAAATCCACAAGGACTCTTGACTCAGTGGTGCATAAAGTCAGAATTCTGGAGGCAGAAGCAAGTGGATCACTGAGAGTTTGGCAGGTTTCATAGTCCTAATTCCAAGACAACAGAGTTACACAGAAAAACAATACAATTTTAAAAATTGAAAAGATATTGAGTAAATACACAATTTATTTTTTAAGGAAGAAAATGGTATTTATTCCACAAAAAATAATGAATGCAAGAGCTTTTTTTAACTGTCAGTAGACCCTCATGGAGGTAATGGAGCATTGTGGGACCATCTCTCAGCCATAAGGAAATCATATATGCCCCAGGCTTTCAAAATTGCTTATTCATAGTATTTCTGAACAGTTATGAGTCTCTGCATTACACACTATTAAATGCAGGAGGAGACTTCTTTCTCCCAGGGTGAAATTTGTAAAACATTGAATATTTAGAGGACATATTAACCAAAATATCAACAACAAAACAGCATTAGGTCCTCTCTTCTGGCACATATATCCCAACCTTGAATTGTTGACCATGGCATAAATTTCTTACTATGGGTCAGGTTGCTAAACCAAGCAAGAGACATTGGTTATGCCCATAAAAAGCACCAGAACAAACAACTTGCCCTATAGGATGTTATTCTACAGTGTAGACTACAGGAGAAAGTAAGACACCTGTAAATTTTCTTTACCAGCAGCCTACAAAAAGGAGCCAGGAAGGAGAATCTCCGGGTAATTTCAACATTGTGCCCTCCCTCTCTCTTTCTCTCTCTCTCTACCACTCAGACACATTAATAAATTCACTCACAAACACATTAGAAATGTGGTGTATTTCGTATCACTCTTAGGGTGATCAATCTAGATCACTGGCAATAACCAGTTTTGTCTAGAATGTATCTCTTGAATTCCTGTCCATTAATTCCTAGACAGAAAACCAGTACATAGTACAAAGTGCGAATTTCATATCTTTTTCAATGGAATCAGCATGATTTATTTATGTGTGGTATGAATGTTCAATGTTTTTAAACTAAATTCCTAATAATTTTGGTAATAGTGTGATTTCATGAGGCATCTTCATACATTCTTCTCAACCTTCCTGATGCGGTGACACTTTGATAATGTTCCTCAGGTTAATGTGTCCTCCCCAACAGTAAGATGACTCTTGTTCTACTTTATAGCTAATTTTGCAGCTCTCATGGTCATACTGAAAATGTCAAATACACAAGATATCTTCTATTTTATCACAAAGAGTTTCTGACACAAGATTTGAGTGCTACTGCTCTTATGGAAGGGGCCATATCCATCCTGCAGAAAGTCTCTTGAAGCTCAAAAGAGGAAACTTATTAGATGTAAGAAATAACAGTAACTGGAAAGATTGACTAGTGCTCCCTGCCTTGAGCATATCTAATCTCTAAGGATTGCTACAATGTCAGAGAACCTGAGCTGCACACAAGATGTTCAGACCAGCCATGAAAAAGGCAGAAGTCAAGACCAACTTTCATACCATGGAGGAAGTAATGAATGGCTTGAAAGTCATTTGCTAATTCCCTTTGTACTGGCTACATGATTCAGTGATTCTTAGGACTCCAGTTTATTTCTGTTACTCTCACAGAATGATGCAGTGATCATTGAGTTCTTTGTGCTTCTATCAGTGACCACACAAAACAGAGACACTGTTGTATGTCACCCAAATAAAAGTCATGGGTCTACATAGCATTACAAATGACTCAGTAAATAAGAGAACTGTCTTCTCTTTTAGAAGACTCATTTTGAATTCCAATTGCACTACAACATGCAAACTGAAATCCTGAAATTACAATGTCCAGGAGCAGATATACATGCAAAAAATCACCACTAAAGAAGAAAACAAACTTAATTTTTATTGGTTCTCTACTGAGATCATGTTAGTTTTCCACCGTGTGTTCGTCATTAGTTGCTTATCTGTGCTAAATATATGTTTGACATTTTTTCCGCCTGCATAGTGTTACTCACCAATGCTGCAATTGCTTAGCACAGTAGTTTTCTTTCTTTCAATTACTCATTTTTTGAGAACACTAGACTGATTTAAAATTTCACTTCTTTAGTTATAAATGCCATGGCATGGTTTGACCAACTTTCTTGATGATTGCATTTGTAGTGTGGGCAGCATGTTAGCTTAAAGGAGCCCTAGTCTGCAGTTGTCTAGCAGGCATGTAAATTTTGATTGCTGTTTGATTTATTGTTGTTGTTTGTTTATTTTATTTGCTTTTTTACATTTTTAAATTTGAATTCAGCATATAAATACAATGCTTTTACTCTTGGTTTCCTTCTGAAAAATTCACACATATACCATTCATGCTGGATTTAAAATCCTGGTTTTCTTTTTCACTTATTGTTTTTGTAGAGCATATGAATATATATATATATATATATATATTGTGATGGCTATTATTACTGTCAATTTGAATATAACTAGAATGAACTACAATCGACATATTGAGGACAAAATCGTAATGTAGGTTTTCAGGAAAAAGGCTACATGGATTTGATCTGAATCTTTTGGCTGAACATACCCTTTTAATCTGGGCCACACCTGGAACTGGAAGCCTATATAATGACAAGTGAAGATGAAATAGAGTGTGTTTTTCCTTTGCTGTTTTGTTCCAAATTTACCAACATGTCTATTTATTCACTGGAAATGGAGCCTACTTCTTTGTGTTTCCAGCACATACAGAGGCCCAGATCACACACACAGCATTGTAGGGAACTGAGCACCTACTAGATTATGGAACTATACCTTCACAATAGACTATTTGGACTGCAAATATGTCATTCCAATGAAATCACACACACACTCACATATATATATATATATATATGTGTGTGTGTGTGTTTATGTGTATGTGTGTATATATGTATGTATAAGAAACTGAATCAACCTCAAAAAGTGAAGAATA